>NW_019231564.1:83882-86277 GCF_002742605.1 Olea europaea var. sylvestris
TTTTTTGGTCTGGGAACTAATATCCACACATTATTCCTAGCAAATTGATTTAGCTCCTCATGCATTGCATTTACCCAACACTCATCACTAAGAGCCTCTTCAACTTTCTTAGGCTCGACTTGAGACACATAGCTAGTGTATGCTAGATTATTCAATACTCTCCTACGAAGTCTCATCCCTTCATCTAGATCCCCAATGATATTATCCTTAGGATGGTTAGATTTAACCCTAGTTGATGGTTCCTTAGAATGTTTATCTAGAAGTGTTTCCTTTTCAGATGTTTCAGGCACAGGTAGTTCAGTAGGATCACTGGAAACCAAACGATCACCATCTTTATCACAATTTTTAGCACTCTCCCCCTCACTCACACCATCATCTATCACAACATTTATAGACTCCATCACCACACGGGTACGTGAGTTATACACTCTAAATGCACGGCTATTCCTCGAGTACCCCAGGAAGATCCCTTCATCACTTTTTGATTCAAACTTACCCAAACTCTCTCTATCCCGCAAAATGTAGCACTTACTCCCAAATATTCGAATATACTTAACAGTAGGCTTTTTACCCTTAAGAATTTCATAGGGTGTCTGATCAGTCTTGGGTCTAAGGTAGACTCTATTAACTATGTGGCATGCAGTGTTAATAGCTTCTCCCCAAAAGTGTAGGGCTAATTCCTTGCCATGAAGCATGGCTCTAGCCATATCCTGAAGGACACGATTCTTCCTTTCAACCACCCCATTTTGTTGCGGAGTGATAGGGGAAGAGAACTCATGCATTATCCCTTCATCCATACAAAAACTCTCAAGGTTGAAGTTCTCAAATTCTTTTCCATGGTCACTACGCATCCTAGACACTTTGAGATTCAGTTCATTGCTAAGCCGTTTACACAGAGACTTAATAAGGTCACAAGCATAAGATTTTTCCCTAAGCAACTCTATCTAAGTAAATCTCGAAAAGTCATCTACAACGACAAGGATGTAGCGCTTACCACCTAAACTCTCGGTCCTAGAGGGTCCCATTAAATCCATGTGAATCAATTCCAGTGGTCTTTTGGTCATAATTTTAGTGGTCTTCTTATGGCTCCCTTTAAGTTGTTTACCTAGTTGACATGGTCCACACACAGCATTTTTGCTAGGTCCTAACTTAGGCAGGCCATGTACCAATTCTTTCTTAGACAATTGTTCAAGACTCTTGTAATTCAAATGACCTAATCTTTTATGCCAGAGCTCACTTACATCAATTTTAGCGCTCCTACACACATAGTTAGAATTATGTAGTACCCCATAACAATTGTCGGATGTTCTAACCCCTTCAAGGACTACCCCATCGGATGAATCATATACGGTACATCTCTTCTGCACAAAACTAACCTCAAAATCATCATCACAGATTTGACTGATGCTTAGCAAATTTGATTTTAAACCTTCCACATATAGCACATTAGAAATCACAGGCAAACCAAGCATTTGTAGGTACCTTTGCCGAGAATAGGTGTAGAGCCCCCATCTTCAAAAGTAACCATACCACCATTACATTCATCAAGAGTAGTAAACAAAGATTTATTACCACACATATGCCTAGAAAATGGACTATCCAGGTACCACATATTAGAATTTTGAGCTTTTAATGCTACATTAGCAACAAGGCATTTCTCTTGACCTGATAGTCTATCTAAATCACCCTTTTTGACCCAAATCCTTTTAGGCGACAAGTTACTCTTAGTTAGCTTAGTAAGCATCTTAGTCAGATGACTAACCTGATTAGACAGAAAGCTAACCTGACTAGGAATGTTTTGACTTCTACGCTCATTGCCTAACTTGTAACATCTAGGCCTAGTGTGTCCTAGAGCACCACAGTGGTGGCAGGTGGGAATAAACCTAGGCTCAAAAGTACGTGTCTGAGGGTACCTGGTCCTAATGTTCCTACGTGATTGATGACTTTGTTCCCTAGGAATGCTCTTACCCTTACTTGGACTCCTAACCGTATTAGGCTTAGAGGCAGCCACGAAGACAGTCTTAGATGGTCCAGCAATAGTTGTATTACCCTCAACATATCCTAGACCTCTCTTGTCTCCCACTGGCTTATTCATTCCCAATAGGTTATCTAATTTCTTGTTTCCACTAATGAATGTCTGAAGATGGGCATTAGATTTTTCCAATTCACTAGTCAAACTCTTAACCTTGTCTTCCAATTTCTCATTGACACACTTCAACTCACTACCGCTCTTAAGTGACTCCTGAAGCTTACCACCCAGTTTCTCTTTTTCCCTTTCAAGTTCGTCAAGCTTTTTAAGTAGGGATTTATTGACCTTCTTTATTTTAAGACTTTCTTTAAACAGTTGTTGATATGCTTCTTGTAGGTCTATGTCATCCTCATCCTCATCCTCATT
>NW_019231564.1:87270-117777 GCF_002742605.1 Olea europaea var. sylvestris
TCTGATACCACTTGAAAAACCTAACGTTCGACCCAACTAACACCTAGAGGGGGGGTGAATAGGTATTCATGTGGAATTAAAAAAACTTATCAATTAATTCGTGCAACAAGTCACAAGAATTAAAGTTTGTCCAGATTCATTCACATGTCTTAATTACTTATGTTGAATTACCGGTAACAATAAATAAATTAAAGCAATAAAAGAACACAACGAATGTTGACGAAGAAACTCCAACTGGGTAAAAACTCCGGGCACAAGCCAGTAGAGATCCACTATTTGTAGAAGGTAACTTACAGTACGTCAGAACAATTGATCCCCTCAATTTTCTAACCTCCTTACTGTTTGAGAACAAGACTCTCCTGGATCTAGCAGATCTGTGCTACCATCCCAGCCTCGTGTGACTTCTACTTCCCGTGAATCGTCAAGCACTCCCACTCTTCAAGCAAGTTCTTCCCGGATCTTCAATCTGAGGATCTTCTGGAAGTTTTATAGGATTTAGAGAAGGTGGTGTTTTGGTGTTTCAGGGTGTGATGTTTTTCTGCAAAAGCCAAGGATTTTTAATCTGAAAAGTTTAGAAGATTGTTTGGCTTTTTGAACCTTAGTGTGAAAGATATAAAGGATTAATCTCCAAGGATTTTAGAGTGAAGCAATAATATGGCTTCAATGTGTATTTTCTCCATTATTAACTCGAAGGAGACGAATGGTATTTATATGGCTCAACATATGGTCTTGTGGCGCGTCAAAAATTCGCGAGCTTTTAAATTTAATGTTGCCCAGATAAATAGGTCGCTCGAGCGAGGGACCAGCGTGACTCGAGCGACGTCCACTTCGCTCGAGCGACCTGCTGGCGAGGCTCTAGCGACAGTGGTTCTGCAATCTCGGCTCGAGCGAGATCATGGCGTGACTCTAGCGAAATCTCGCGCCGTTTGCAACTTCGAGGCATCCATCACAACCCTAGACCTAGCCTTCAACACTTTGATTAATTGCAACTCAAGTCCCTGAACTATTGGACATTTGACACTTTGGTCCTTGACCTTACAATTATGACATTTTAATCCTTGACTTTACAATTATTACATTTTGGTCCTTGGTCACAGATTTGCCAATTACATATTTCCTAACAATGTTGAATATCTTTGCATCACTTCTTTTGTATCTGGCAAGAAGCAGATAAAAGAAAATTTTCATGCACTCCCGTCTGGCATGTATTTTACATTTATAAAAATGGTCGAATCAAATAATGTTACGAACCAGAAGTTCGTTGATTCAAAAAGTTTTATACTTTGGCATGATCGACTTGGACATCCAGGAGCCATAATGATGCGTCGAATAATAAACAATGCACATGGACATCCTTTAAAGAACCAGAAGATTCTTTTATCTAATGATTATCTATGTGTAGCTAGTTCGCAATGCAAGTTAGTCATTAGACCTTCAACTACAAAGGTCAATATTGAATCTCCAACTTTCTTGAAAAGAATACATGGAGATATATGTGAGCCAATACACCAACCATGTGGACCACCTCGTTACTTTATGGTATTAATTGATTCTTCTACAAGATGGTCACATGTTTGCCTACTTTCAACTAGGAATGTAGCATTTGCTAGACTACTTGCTCAAATCATAAAATTGCAAGCACAATTCCCCGATTACTCAATTAAGACTATTCGTCTTGACAATGCTGGTGAATTTAGATCACAAGCATTTGATAATTATTGTATGTCAATTGGGATTGAAATTGAACATTCAGTTGCACATCTTCATACACAAAATGGTTTAGCGGAATCGTTTATTAAACGTCTACAACTTATTGCTACATCATTACTTATGAAAACAAAACTCCAAACTTCTGTTTGGGGTCATGCCATATTACATGCTGCATCATTGGTTCGTATAAGACCAACTGCCTATTATCAATATTCACCTTTGCAACTTGCATTTGGTTATGAACCTAATATTTCTCACCTACGGGTTTTTGGTTGTGCTGTCCAAGTTCCTATTTCACCCCCACAACGTACTAAAATGGGTCCCCAATGAAAACTTGGGATTTATATGGATTTTGATTCACCATCAATTATTAGATATCTTGAACCTTTAACGGGTGACTTATTTACTGCACGTTTTGCAGATTGTCATTTTGATGAAATGACTTTCCCAACTTTGGAAGGAGAAAAACTATATCCTGAAAAACAAGATAGAATTTCTTGGAATGAGACAACTCTATCTTACTTTGATCTCCGCAGCAATCAATGTGAACAAGAGGTTGAAAAAATCATTTATTTGCAAAGAGTTGCAATTCAACTACCTGATGTATTTGTTGACACGAGAAAAGTAACAAAGTCATATATTCTAGCAGAAAATATTCCAGCAAAAATTAATGTCCCTGCAGGACAATCTGCCGTGACAAATGAATCTCAAATTCGCCAGAAGCGTGGTCGACCAGTTGGTTCAAAAGACTCTGTACCTCGAAAAAGAAGAATACAGGAGAAAAACCAACCAAATACTTCAGAAGAAATCACATTAGAAAAGATTGATCAATCAAATATTGAATGTACGGTTCCTGAAGAACAGGAGGTGTCCGAAAATAATGAGATCTCAATAAATTATATGATATCTCATTAAATTATATGATATCTCATAAATTATGGGAACGGAATAATATTGTTATAGACAATATTTTCGCCTTTAACATGACTCTTGATATTATGCAAAATGAGAATCCTAAATCACAGTCTGTTAATGATTGTCGAAATAGAAATGATTGGCCAAAATAGAAAGAAGCTATACAGGCAGAATTGAATTCTTTGGAGAAACGAAAAGTGTTTGGACTAGTAGTTCGAATACCTGAAAATGTAATCCCTGTTGGATACAAATGAGTTTTTGTACGAAAGAGAAATGAGAATAATGAAATTACAAGATACAAATCCCAACTAGTGGCTCAAGGTTTCTTCCAAGGACCGATTATGAGGAAATATATTCTCCCATAATGGATACTATCACTTTTAGGTTCTTAATTAGTTTGATCACGTCACAAGGGCTCGATATGCGCCTTATAGATGTAGTAACTGCCTACCTATATGGTTCACTTGACAGTGACATATATATGAAAGTCCCTGAAGGATTTAAGGTGTCAGGAATAAATGATATATGTCCGAGAGCTATGTTTTCAATTAATTTGCAAAAATCATTATATGGATTGAAACAATCTGGACGCATGTGGTATAATCGCCTTAGTGAATATTTGTTGAAAGAGGGTTATAAAAATGATGATATCTGCCCATGTGTTTTCATAAAGAAAACAAATACTGGATTTGCAATTGTGGCAGTTTATGTTGATGATTTAAATTTAATTGGAACTCCTGAAGAGCTCAACAAAACTGCAGATTATTTGAGAAATGAATTTGAGATGAAAGATTTGGGGAAAACCAAATTTTGTCTTGGATTACAAATTGAGCATTTTCCAGAGGAATTATTTGTTCATCAATCTACTTATACAGAAAAAGTCTTGAAACGCTTTTATATGGATAATGCACATTCATTGCCATCACCTATGGTTGTTCGATCACTTGATGTGAAAAAAAGATCCATTTCGTCCACTTGAAGATGGAGAAAAGATTCTTGGTCCTGAAGTACTATACCTTAGTGCAATTGGAGCATTAACTTATCTTGCAAATTGCACTCAACCTGACATAGTTTTTTCTGTAAATCTCCTTGCAAGATATAGCTCTACACCAACTCAAAGGCATTGGAATGGTGTTAAACATATTTTTCGTTACCTAAAAGGTACTATTGATAGGGGACTATTTTATTCTCAAAAGTCAGGATCTGCTTTAGTGGGATATGCAGATGCAGGTTATCTCTCCGATCCACATAAAGCTAAATCACAAACAGGATATGTGTTTACACGTGGAGGAACAGCTATATCATGGAGATCTGTGAAGCAATCATTGACAGCAACATCCTCAAATCATTCTGAGATTATTGCAATCCATGAAGCAGGGCGAGAATGTGTATGGTTGAGGAATATGACCCATCATATCCAATCATCATGTGGATTGATTTCAACAAAAGATAGTCCAATAATTTTGTTTGAAGATAATGCAGCTTGTATCGCACAACTCAAAGGAGGCTATATCAAAGGCGACAGGACGAAACATATTTCTCCAAAATTCTTTCATATACATGAATTTCAGAAGAATGGTGACATTGATATTCAATAAATTCGCTCAAGTGACAATGTGACTGATCTATTCACAAAAGCGCTACCCACATCTACATTCAAGAAATTAGTTCATGAGATTGAAATGCGTCGACTCAAATATTTTCAGTGATCAACATCAGGGGGAGTAGCTGTACTCTTTTTCCTTCGCTTAGGTTTTGTCCCATTGGATTTTCCTAGCAAGGTTTTAATGAGGCAGTATTTAATTTTAATACTCCAAAATAACTGTACTCTTTTTCCTTCGTTTGATTTTTTTTCCATTGGATTTTTATCAAACGAGGTTTTAATGAGGCAGATATTTTGTAATATGTCATTCAAGGGGGAGTGTTGTAAATGGAAAGTTCATTAAAGTTTATTGGTGAATGATATTTGTACCCCTGTAGCCCTAGAGATTACTACCATTGTATCCCTGATTCTTATCTATAAATATAGGGCTTTGATTTTCAATAATACACACAAAAAGTTTATTGAGTTTTCTCTATTCTTTTTGAGTTTTCTCTATTCTCTTTTTCTCTCATTTTATAACAGTTTTATATTTGTAGTATAACAATAGTTTATTTAATTAAAAAGTATATTAAAACCCTAATTATGCAATTTAACTTAAAGACATTTAAGTAAATAAGAAAATTGTGGTGTACTTAATAAAATTTGTAGTGGTAATGTAATTACCATTTCAATAATTGCTTTATTTTATACCAACTTAGTGTCTGTTTGGTTCGTCGTTTTCAAATTATTTTCAACTTTGCAAGATATTGAAAATATTTTTAATCTAATAGTTCAAAAATTTATTTTAAAAAATAAGGATAAATACATAATATAAAATTCAAAACGCATTTTTGAGAGATAATAACCCAAATGGTCACTGAACTTTGCAAAACGTTTCCACATGGTCACCGAATTTAAAAAATCATCCAAATCATTACTGAACTTTGCAAAAGGTTTCCATGGGATCATTGAATTTTAAAAATAACCCAATTCATCACTAAACTCTGCAAAAGGTTTCCGAGGGGTCACTGAGTTTAGCGATCCCGTGAAATTTTTTTGCAAGGTTTAGTGATTAATGGAGTAATTTTTAAAGTTCAGTGATCTCGTGGAAACAATTTGCAAAGTTCGGTGATAACTTGAGTGATTTTTAAAGTTCAGTGACCCCTTGACAACTTTTCGTGAAGTTCAGTGATCATTTGGGCTATTATCTCCATTTTTGACATTTTGGGAGTTTATAGAAAACAAGAGTTTAAATAAAATTTTGTTCAAAGAAATGAAAATAAAAAATAAAAAATTCTAATAAATAAATTCAAAAATTAAAATCTTAAAATTTCAAAAAAAAAATTAGAATAAATAATAAATAACTTAGGCTCTCAATGATTATTCACAAAAATTCTATATATATATATATATATGGACACTGATAAAATAGATACAAATATTCTCAGTTCACATAATTATTTTTTATTTTTATTTCATATATTTTAAACTCAATTTATTATTTATTTTTATTTTTTTAACAAGAAAAAATATAGTAAGATTCACTAACTTTAAAATGTAATATTATATGATAATATATTAACATATAATTATTCTATTTTTATTGAATAACCAAATTTCATTGAATAAAATGTCATAAAACAATTTTTCAACATTTTAAACCAGACGTACTTTGTAGTTTTCTGTTTTGAGAAATAATTTTCAAAATAACAAATCAAACGCATTTTTAAAAATCTTAAAACAAATCTTCAAAATATAAAACTCAAAATGAACTCAAAATTGAAAATTGTAAACTAAAACATAAATTAAATGAGCCCTTAGTCACTGTTTGATTGCTATTATAAAGAGAAAATTGGATAAAGTGATATTTTGAATACTGATTTTAAAGATTTTGTAGTTAACAAATATGGAAAAGTTTTGAGTTTATATACATAATATTTTATAGTGTGAATACATAGTTAAAATGAGCGAGAGAAATAAAAAAAAATTAATTTAAAAAGAGTCAAACAAGGCTTAATTTACTAAACTAATGTTTTATTTCATATATGATATATCCCAACGCATTTGAGAACAAAAATTAATTTAAATTAAGTTACCACTATTGTGCTTTTCATTGTATAATTGATATCTGTATTAAATATTTGAAATTCAGTAAGAATTCAAATATGGATGAATAAATGCAATTAATAGGGAGAAAGTGATAAGGAAAAAAAAATAGAACATTAATTTTATTTCAAATAAATAAATAGAGTATTTAATTCACAACTAGTCTTATTTTCAACGCCTAATGCTAATCTATTAGTAAATCAATATTAGTACTAATTATTCTATTAGGCTATCTATTTTATAAACCTTTATATTATAGTATAAATTGGAGAACAAACAAGGTTTGTACGTAATTTACTAATATTATAGATTTTTTTTTTATGTCGGATTAAAGATCATTTAATGTCACTGATAAATTAATGTAATATTGTTAGATCAATGAGAGTATTTAAAATCGCCATTTGTTCAAAACAAACAAGTTAGTCAGTAATTCGTTATAAATAACTTTTTTAATTGTTAAAAATACTTTATAAATCTCGACAAACATAAACAATATGACATGTACTAAAAAAACATGAGAAACACATATTTGGCACATCATATTTGATAATTTTCCTCAATATAAATTTTCAAATACACCTATTATTTTTTATTCAATACAAACACCAAACATGCCCTTGGTCTCAACTAAGCCCTTCTTGGACCTTCTTAGTGAAGAACCTCTAGTAAGTACCATAGAATTCCACGTGCAATCAAGAAGAAGAAATTTTGAGATGGGAAGGGTATACCGCCAAAGTTCTTGAATACAGGGTTTGAATCCTTCTCCATCAAATTGTCGTTGTACTTTATTTTTGTTTCAATTCTTTGCTAAGATTGTTTTTGTGGTTTGGAGGAATTATTGTAAGATTTTGGATAACTGAAAGGGTCTCCAGTTGTGAAGCGGGAGTACACAAAAATCTTCGATGTGTTGTGAGTCGAGGGCATCGATCATCTTGAATTTTTACACATGCAATTGCCTGTATATATGCTATGGAATCCCATGTATTCAGGGATTTGATTGGGAACGAACTTGTGGCCTTTGATTGTTAAATCTTAAAGGTGTGTTTTCTATTGAGAATTTGAGAGGATCAAATTAGATCCCCAATTATTTTTAGGTAAGAGTTACATGTATATAATTGTTTACATAATGGTGTCCGTTGCGTGTTGTCATACTTGGCCAATTCACCTGGGCCAATGGCCCACTCAGGCCGAACCACGTGGCACTCCAGCCAAGGTGGCATATATTGCCGAAGTGGGTAATGGCCGAAGTCCACTAGTCGATGCGCCTTTTTACCGAGGCCTGTGAACGTACCCGAGGTCCACATGCCGAGGCCCATAAACTGAAGCCATGATGCTAAAGTTAGTTGAAGATAGCTGAAACTCTCAAGCGGAAGTATTGTGTGAAATAGCCGAAGCCCCGAAACTGATGCAGGAGCCTCTGAACCACAAGGGAGTGTCCTCCATGTTAACTTCTCCCAAGAGATCGTCTGCATAAAGATCTTATTCGAATGATTGATGGAACGTTTGTCATAAGCATAAAGGTCAAGTCTTGTCACTAGTATGGGAGGCTCTGCACAAGCAATAAATGCGCTACAAGCTAGCAAGTCAAATCTCATGCCTGATAAGATGTTTAAATCAAAGAGATGAGGCCACGTGCCACCTCATCCAAGGGATCTCATTTCACATGTACTACTATAAATACTTCCCTTGTGTAACATCAAAGGGTTAATGCAAGAATCAATACAAAGAACTACACTTTACTCAACTCTCTCTCATTTACTTGCAATACACAAATCGAGTTTATACACATTTACATATATATTTACGAATACCGGTTGGTAATTATTGTACAATCGGATCACGAACAACCCGTCGGATTCCGAACGTCACCGTCCTGCGTCGTTGGGCTACTCCCACGCCCTTTGAACCGCTCGTTTTAGACCGTCCATGTGTCTTAGCGTGTTGGACATTCGTCCACGTGTGCGCGGGTGGGACCGGCATCTGTTGGCAACACTTTTTGGGGTCAACAGATTGGCACCGTCTGTGGGAAACCATACCATAACCACGAGCAACCTTGTGGTAAAAGCTTACTGAAAAAAAAACATTTGGGCAACCCCCTTGAGAAAGGATTTGTTCTTGAAAAAGAACAGGAAGAAGCCCCATTACTTAGCAAAATCTGAAGTCTGACAAAAGAAAATGAGCTCCAATGAAGATACTCCCCCCAGGAGGGTAAGAGAAAACACGAACGTGTCTCCTCAGCCTGCTGCCCCAGCAGCTCGGCAGAGACTCCACCACTACCAAAGAAGATGTGGGATGCGTGCGACGGCACGACTATCAAGAGAAATGACCACCATAGCAGCCAACACGAGGGATATTGCTAGTCAAAACTTGGCTATGAGGGAGCTTATGGCCTAAATGCAGGGCCAGGGAGGCTTCCCCATTCCTCCATACGCCCCCTAAGGGCACTATCAGCAAGAGGATGAAGTTCAAAGTCATAGAGCTGTCTCGCCAGACTATGGCCGAGGTGGAAGCCCATTTGAAAGGGAAGTGGAAGTTGATGTTTCTTCCAACTACGCTTCTGGCCGACCCACCGAGGTCCAAATGAGCCATGATAATTTCCCACCTCCGTATGAGCAAGATCCCAGACATAGGAGGGCATGAAGTGTTTTTGACAGAATCAGCCCCTCCGAACCAAGATTCAGGCTCAACAGCCTTGGACAAGGCCACCTCCTCCACCTCCAATGCCCCAGCAGCCGGAGAAAAGGCATGAAAATGCCCCCCGTATTGCTCCGCCTAGAAATAGGCAACAGAGGAGGGAAGAAGAGGCTAGGGACCACCCCGGAACCTCTCACCAACAACCAAGGTATGAGGCTGATGAGTACGACTCTGATGAACAGCAGAGGTCCTGCGACTTGGACGATGATGATGAGAATCTACTATTCTCAAGGGAACTAAGGAATGCCCAGGTCCCGAGCCACTATGTTATGCCAAAAATACCAAAATATAACGGAAGAGACGACCCGGAGAAGCACCCGAATGCTTATAAAACTCACATGAGCCTAAGGGGCACCACCCCAGCCGTGAAGTGCAGAGCCTTCCATTTAACACTTAGTGGAGCGGCTGAAATTTGGTATAGCAGATTGCCACCTGGGAGCATTAGAAGCTGGCTCGAGTTCAAGACAACATTCTTGAAGAGGTTCGCGGTGAGCAAAGAAGGAGAGGCCCCCATCCAACGTCTCCAAGACATGAGACAAGCACATGGGGAGTCCCTAAAGAGCTTCTTATCACGCTTCACCGATGAGATGACGTACTGCGTACAAGTCACTGACCGAGAGGCACTATCCGCATTGAGGGGAGGTCTAAACATGAATACCCTATTCTGAAGGGACGTATAGAATCAAGACCCACGACCTATGACGCCTTACTCGAAATGATGAGAAGGGAGATCATCAATGAAGAATTGATTGAGCATAAGAACAGGGCAAGTAGAGGCCTCCCACCTCCTCAAAGACAGCGCGGTAGAGGCCCGACCTCCCACCTGATGGGCTACCAAATGAACCAGGCCGGAAATGAGAACTCTGGCCAAGCACTTGCCACCACCAGTTTGAATGCGGTTCCTACCTTGGCATATGAAGATGTCAACCCGATTACTGACCCCCATCAGATGGAGGCCCAACAGGGACCCCGTCAGGGAAGAGGCCGAGGTCGAGGTTCAGGACCTAGAAATAGGTCAAATTCGAACCCCCCAGGATACTGTGTGCACTACAGGTCCTACAGGCATAACACAGCAAATTGCAGAGACTATGCACATCACTCCCGACAGGAACTTGCTAGAGACAGACATGATTCGCCCCAGGCAAACAGGCCCCCGCCCAGGCACGACAACCGACGTGGGCGTGAGGAGGCTGTTCCTCGTCAAAGGGATGTAATCCCCACGACGAAGGGAGCATGATGCAGAGAGGCCCAGGGAAGGGCGTAGGCACCGAAGAAATCGACAAGCTCAAGATGAGACCCCTATCCACGAGGTGGATACCATATTTGGAGGCTCGTATGTTGGCAGTGAAACACGAAACGCCAAAAAGAATTACGCTCGGGAGGCTAAACACCCCCCTTTGACAAGCTACATTGTGGATAGTAGCTCTCGAAAAAACCAAGTTCCACCTATTGTCTTCACCTAGGAAGACGCCAAAGGAGTTCATTACCCCCATTGTGATGCATTTGTGGTGAGGGCTGTCATAACCCTTGAATGGGCTCAAACGAATGTTAGTTGACAACGGCAGCTCCGTCAACATTCTATTCAAATCCACCTTTGACAAGATGATATTGGATCATTAGTTGACGCCCACCACCACTCCATTGTACGGATTTACCGGAGATAGCATCACTCCGAGGGGAAGATATCACTTGCAGTGGAGATGGGAGAATCCCCACGAACAACGATGAACTTCATGGAGTCCTCATTGTCGATAGTCGATCGGCTTACCATGGAGTGTTGGGCAGACCAGCCCTAAAGGAATTGGGAGCAGTCACCTCCATCCACCATCTATGCATGAAATTCCCAACAGAAAATGGGGTGGCAACGGTGAGAGGCGACCAAAGAGGCTTGAGAGAGTTCTATCTAAGCTCCATCAAGAAGGTAGAGCCCCGGGACGTCCATGTAATCATAGCTGATGTGGTCATGGCTGATGTCCCAGGTGACGCTCCCACCGAACAAGAAGATGTTGATATGATCGACGCACCACCTAATCCGGAGGTGCTAGTCATTGATGAGATTGACCCCCGCATAATGGAACACGAGCCTCAAGCATCCCCAGTAGAGGAACTTGAGAGCTTCTCGGTAGACCTCCGAGACCCATCAAAGGTGCTGAAGGTAGGCAAATGCCTATCCAACATTCTGAAGGAAAAAGATTAAGGATTTCCTAGGTAGGAATCTTAATGTCTTTGCTTGGAGGCATGAGGACATGGTAGGCATAGACCCTGAGGTCAGCTGTCACCACCTGAAAATCGATCCTAAGGTTGCCCCACATAAACAAAAAAGGAGAGCCCTCAATCCTGAGAGGTACGAGGCCCTGAAGGAAGAGGTTCAGAAGCTCATCCAAAATGGCTTCATCAGGGAGGCAGAAATGGGTCTCCAACTCGGTTTTAGTTAAGAAATACAACGGCAAATGGAGGGTGTGCATCGACTTTACCAACCTCAATAGAGCTTGCCCGAAAGACAGCTTTCCACTCCCTAGGATCGACCAATTGGTAGATTCCATGGCTGGGCACGAGTTGTTGAGCTTTATGGATGCATACTTCGGCTACAACCAAATCCCCATGCACCCGACCGATGAAGAGCACACCTCTTTCATCACGGACTGAGGCCTCTATTGTTATAGAATGATGTCCTTCGGGTTGAAAAATGCCGGAGCGACATACCAAAGACTTGTAAACAAGATGTTTATGGACCTCATTGGCAAAACAATGGAGGTCTACGGGGACAACATGCTAGTAAAAGGTTTGGAGGCTGAGGACCACATAACGCACCTCAACAGCACTTTCCAAATCCTAAGAAGGTATAGGATGAGGCTCAACCCCCTCAAGTGCGCCTTTAGGGAGCCTCCGGCAAGTTCTTGGGTACATGGTCAACCAACGAGGAATTGAGGCCAACCCCGAGAAGATTGAGGCTCTATGCAAGATGAGGTCCCCCCAAAAGCCAAAGGAGGTGCAAAGTCTTACCGGGCGAGTGGCCGCACTTAGCCGCTTCGTCTCCAAAGCTACGGACAAATGCCTCCCATTTTTCAAAGTGCTGAAGGCAGGGAAGAAATTTCAGTAGACTGAGGTATGTGAAGAGGCTTTCCAATGCCTGAAAAGGCACCTGGGGCAGGCCCTTCTCCTCTCCAAACTGATATCCTACAACTATATTTGGCCGTCTCCAATGAGGCCATCAGCTCGGTTCTGATACAGGAAGAAGGGTCCACCCAACTCCCCGTATACTACACAAGTAAAGCATTCCTATCGTCAGAAACCCGTTACCCCGATATGGAGAAGCTCGCTTTGGCCTTGATCACGGCCTTTAGAAAATTGAGACCCTACTTCCAAGCTCACACCATCCATATCCTGACGAACTTTCCCCTGAGGCAGGTACTCCAAAAGCCCGATGCCTTAGGAAGGTTATTGAAATGGGCAGTGGAACTAAGTGAATTTGACCTTGTGTTCAAGGCTAGGGCAGCCATCAAAGGGCAAGCCTTAGTTGACTTTGTGGCTGAATTCGCCAACCTACCCGAGGTGGATGAAATCATGGAACCCGTCAAGCCCCCCATGTGGAACCTGTTCATCGATGGGTCAGCTAGAGATGCCGGCTCAGGAGCCGGGGTTGAATCTGAGGCGTAGGTTTGAAAAACCGTTTGAATTCAACGCCTCGGATTTGATCTACAATGAAGGGCTCAGATTGACTGAGATTCGATCTGACGGCTGGGGTTCGTCCTGGACCTCTATAAAAGGTGAGAAAATTTTATTTTTCAGGATTTTTGAACACTTGCAATCTGATTCTCTCTCAAAATCTTGAACTTTTCGACGTCGAGGCTGCCTGTTCTTTGATTTTCCGGCCTATCTCTGTTGGCGTAGTTCTTCCCTTAGGTATTATTCGCAGAAAAGCCCTTTTTGTTGTGTTAATATTGTGAAATAGAGTCCACCTCGGGTAGGGAGCTGGTGACTGTAGCGTCGTTTGATTATGGGGTCAGTCAGAGGGGGGATGTCGAGGCTGATAGGTACGCCATGACTGAGGAGCCAGTAGATTATACCGAAGAGTGGGGGCGTCTAGGGTACCTTCAAGTATGACGTGGAAGAGGTTGGGGGAGATTAGGGAGAGATACAGTGTCCTCCATACTGTAGAAATGTTAGTTCCCGAGCCGAATGAGTGGGCCTGTTATCCGAGGCCCGGTTGTGTTGCAGTTAGTGAATACCTGTTTAAGGCAGGTATGTGTCTTCCTCTGCACCCCTTCTTTAGGACGGTGTTGAGGAATTTCATGTTGTCGCCGACCCAGGTTCTGCCAAATGGGTGAAGCCAGCTGGTCGGCTCGTACTACCTATGGAAGGAGGTGTCACTTGGGGAGGACATGTCTCTCCATGTATTCATGACCTTTTTCCAGCCCCGGGTCATAAGGAAGGAGTCCAGGGGGTGGTACTACCTTACACCTTGGGGGGCTCACGTACCCTTTGTGGTGGGACTGCGTTCCTCCATTAAGGGATGGAACGAGTCCTGGTTCTGGGTGCGAGGAAAGTGGTAGGCAGTGGAGGGAGACATGGCCCTTTCTTGCACAGTGCCAACCCAGTACTACGAAGCTCGTGAGTCTCCCAGCCCCTGCTTATACTTCTGAATTGAATACTTGAACTTTTCTAACTGTGGGAGCTTCGTACCTCTAGAAGCCATCAGTCCAAAATCCAGGAAGTAGCGACTCCTGTCGATCAGGTGGTCAAAGTAGCGGAGCTTTAGAGGCCTCTTGTAGATGTCCTCTATCACCTCGAACTCTTTCCTGCTGAGCTCAAACCTCGTACTATTATCTGCAATGGAAGCCCCAACAGTTAGAAAAGTTCAAGTATTCAATCTAGAAGTATAAGCAAGGGCTGGGAGACTCAAGAGCTTCGTAGTACTGGGTCGACACTGTGCAAGAAAGGGCCATGTCCTCCTCCATTGTCTGCCACTTTCCTCGTACCCAGAACCAGGACTCCTTCCATCCCTTAATGGAGGAAGGCAGTCCCACCACAAAGGGTGCGTGAGCCCCCCAAGGTGTAAGGTGATACCACCCCCTGGACTCCTTCCCTATGACCCGGGGCTGGAAAAGGGTCATGAATATATGGAGAGGCATGTCCTCTCCAAGTGACACCTCCTTCCACAGGAAGTACGAGCCGACCAGCTGGCTCCACCCATTTGGTAGAACCTGGGTCGGCGACAACATGAAATTCCTCAACACCGCCCTAAAGAAGGGGTGCGAGGAAGACGCATACCTGCCTTAAACAGATATTCACTAACTGCCACACAATCGGGCCTCAAATAGCAGGCCCGTTCGTTTGGCTCGGGAACTAACATTTCTATAGTATGGAGGGCACTGTATCTCTCCCTAATCTCCCCCAACCTCTTCCACGTCATACTTGAAGGTACCCTAGATGCCCCCCATTCTCCGGTATAATCT
The DNA here is from genome assembly GCF_002742605.1 of Olea europaea var. sylvestris. Taxonomy (NCBI): domain Eukaryota; kingdom Viridiplantae; phylum Streptophyta; class Magnoliopsida; order Lamiales; family Oleaceae; genus Olea; species Olea europaea. The sequence goes on from NW_019231564.1 coordinate 101,734, forward strand.
ACTGGCTCCTTAGTCATGGCGTACCTATCAGCCTCGGCATCCCCCCTCTGACTGACCCCATAATCAAACGACGCTACAGTCACCAGCTCCCTACCCGAGGTAGACTCCATTTCACAATATTAACACAACAAAAAGGGCTTTGCTGCGAATAATACCTAAGGGAAGAACTACGCGAACGGAGATAGGACGAAAAATCAAAGAACAAGCAGCTTCGATGCCGGAAAGTTCAAGATTTTAAGAGAGAATCAGATTGCAAGTGTTCAAAAATCCTGAAAAATAGAATATTCTCACCTTTTATAGAGGTCCAGGATGAACCCCAGCCGTCAGATCGAATCTCAGTCAATCTGAGCCCTTCGTTGTTGATCAAATTCGAGGCGTTGAATTCAAACGATTTTTCAAACCTACGCCTCAGATTCAAGCGTGCCTCCCACGCGCCCCATCCAACGCGTCTGCTTCTAGAAGCTCCAGCTGCCATCATAATTGTGTTTTTAATTCGATGGCAGCAGGCGCCTTGGAAGTCGTAACGGTTCAGCCACTTTTCCTCGAAAACAAGCACAAAACATCAAATCGTTGGCACAGCTATTGAGGCACAATCATTACCATTGAACCTTGGCTTCAACTTCAACATTCAGCCATCAAGCCTCACAGGTTCGGTTTCCCAACCACCTCGGCTTCAGCTTCAACATTCAGCCACCAAACCTCGCAGCTTCGGTTTCCCAACCACCTCGGCTTCAGCTTCAACATTCAGCCAACAAGTCTTGCAGGTTCGATTTTCCAACCACCTCGACTTTTTCTTCAACCTCAACACAGCCTCGGTCTCTTCATCGTTCACCCACGGCAACACATTTCCAATTCCAACTCTGATATAAATATCTACACTTGGACTTCGGGGACTATTCTTTGGGGTTCAAAAATTTCTTTCAATTTTTACTTCATTAAAGTTCACGCATTACATGAATAACCATACTTGGACTTGGGGGACTATTGTTGCGTGTTGTCATACTTGGCCAATCCACCTGGGCCAATGGCCCACTCAGGCCGAACCACGTGGCACTTTAGCCGAGGTGGCATATATTGTCGAGGTGGGTAATGGTCGAAACTCTTCAAGCCGAAGTCCACTAGTCGAGGTGCCTTTTTACTAAGACCTGTGAACGTATCCGAGATCCACATACCGAGGCCCATGAACCGAAGCCATGATGCTGAAACTAGTTGAAGATAGCTGAAGCCCTCAAGCGGAAGTATTGTGTGAAATGGCCGAAACCTCGAAGCTGATGCAGGAGCCTCCGAACCACAAGGGAGTGTCCTCCATGTTCACTTCTCCCAAGAGATCGTCTGCATAAAGATCTTATTCGAATGATTGATGGAACGTTTGTCATAAGCATAAATGTCAAGTCTTGTCACTAGTATGGGGGCTCTGCACAAGCAATAAATGCGCTGCAAGCTAGTAAGTCAAACCTCATGCCTGATAAGATGTTTAAATCAAAGAGATGATGCCACGTGCCACCTCATCCAAGGGCTCTCATTTCACATGTACCACTATAAATACTTTCCTTGTGTAACATCAAAGGGCTAATGCAAGAATCAATACAAAGAACTACACTTTACTCAACTCTCTCTCATTTACTTGCAATACACAAATCGAGTTTATACACATTTACATATATATTTACGAATACCGGTTGGTAATTATTGTACAATCGGATAACGAACAACCCGTTGGATTCCGAACGTCACCGTCCCGCGTCGTTGGGCTACTCTCACTCCCTTTGAACTTCTCGTTTTAGACCGTCCACGTGTCTTAGCATGTTGGACATTCGCCCACGTGTGCGCGGGTGGGACCGGCATCTGTTGACAACACTTTTTGGGGTCAACCACTAAGCTAAATGGTCACACTTTATTATTCAATTAAATAAATAATGTGACGTTTTGTTTAAGTGAATATATTATTTAATATCATGTAGTTGCCATGTTAAATTGGAGCTTGACATTAATGGTGCTGAATAACAATATTCGATTATCCATGATGATCAAATAGTTGATCAATTTGTTCAACCTCGAAGAGTTGAGCAGATGGTGAGGCGGGGCAAGACAGAGTTATGAATTGATGAATAAGAATGAGAATGAGAAATAAATGGTAGCAGTAGACCTTATTTTCAATATGCTTATAATAGATATTTGATATCTAGAAGAAATTTATCCAATGTAAAAATTTCATACTAAAGATTCTATTTTACTACATCACTAACAAGAAGGGATCTTCTAAAAATAATTCCTCAAACTTTGTTGAAATTATGGAACATTATATAATAGAATACAATTCAATAGTAATTTTATAAAGTATAGTCAAATATTTTTTATAAGCTATATATCACTACTATATAAAAGGGCAATGTTTCACTACTGTAGAAAGAACAGTAGATTCTTCCATTTTGTCTCACTGTAGCTTTTTTTTTTTTATTGAGAGAAAGAAACGACGTCGTTTATCTTACGTGTTGTTGCTTTTCCTCAATTTACACGACGTGAAGGATTATGTCATAGAGCCCTTTTTACTCTTTCTCCATTTTTACACGCAACAGTCATGCCTCTCTATTTCTTCACACTATCACTTTTACCATAGAAAGTTTATTTTGAGCACATAAATAAGTTTAAATAAAAATATTATTTTTATATATGTACGTAAAAGGTATATAGTAACCATTTGGTTGACCAAAAAGTAATATCAATTACAATGTTTACGAATCGTTTAAATAATAATTTATTGAGGGGGTTAATTCAAGAGCAAAAGTATGAATTCCATAAATATATGATTGAAAATATGTTTGAAGAAAAATAAATTTAAAAAAATGAAGATCAAACATGTTAACAAATGAATACATTTATTTTTTAAGAAATGAGTTTTTATTATCATTTCATTTTTATCATAAAATGATTCTAATCTTAATATGTTAGATTGTGCTTCAAAATTACATAATCTATCAAATATAATTTTTAAAATTAATTTTTATAAAGTAATATGTTTTTATGATTTTTTTTTTAGTAAAGTAATAATGGAGGCTAGCCTCCGTGTAACGGAGGCATTATGGTAACAGAGGCTCATGTTATGGAGGCTCAAGCATGAGCCTCCATAATAATGGAGGTAATTGTTATGGAGGCTCAAGCGTGAGCCTTCATAACATATTATATTATAAAATTAATCAAATTTTAATTGTTTTATATTTTTTAGTACTATTATATTATACATTTCAAAAAAAAAAAAAATCATAAAAACATATTACTTTATAAAAATTAATTTTAAAAATTATATTTGATAGATTATGTCATTTTGAAGCACTATCTAACATATTAAGATTAGAATCATTTTATGATTTAAAATGAAATAATAATAAAAACTCATTTCTCGAAAAATAAACATATTCATTTGTTAACATATTTGGTTTTAATTTTATTTTTCTTCAAACATATTTTCAATCATATATTTATGGAATTCACACTTTTGCTCTTGAATTAACCCCTCAATAAATTATTATTTAAACGGTTCGTAAACATTTTGATTGATATTATTTTTTGGTAATCCAAATGGTTACTATATACCTTTTACGTACATATATAAAAATAATGTTTTTATTTAAACTTACTTATGTGCTAAAAAATAAGCTTTCTAAAGATACATGGTTGATGGTGTGAGAAAATGGTGAAAGAGATAGTGTGGAGAAATAGAGAAGTATGGTTGTAGCGTATAAAAATGGAGAAAGAGTAAGCCTCCATTATTTTATGTATTTTTATTTTAAGAATATTAAAAAAATTAAGTTGATTGAATGAAATTAAATTATTATACTGAGAGCCAATGAAGGAAAAAGAAAATAAAAAAAATACACACACATGAGCCTCCGTTATTATGGAGGCCTTCATAAAGCCTCCGTTATGGAGGAAAACCTCCATAATATATATATATTTTTAATATATACTAAAATTATTATTTTTTTTTTATCCAATATAATTTTTAAAATTAATTTTTATAAATTAATATGTTTTTATGATTTTTTTTATTTATAGTAAAGTAATAATGGAGGCTCATGTCCTCCATTATTATAGAGGCTCATGCTTGAGCTTCCATAACATATTATATTATAAAATTAATAAAATCTTAATTATTTTTTTATTTTTTAGTACTATTATATTATACCTTCAAAAAAAAAAATCATAAAAAACATATTAATTTATAAAAATTAATTTTAAAAATTATATTTGATAGATTGTGTAATTTTGAAGTACAATCCAACATATTAAGATTAGAATCATTTTATGATAAAAATGAAATGGTAATAAAATCCCATTTCTCGAAAAATAAATATATTCATTTGTTAACATGTTTGGTTTTCATTATTTAAAATTTATTTTTCTTTAAACATATTTTCAATCATATATTTATGTAATTCACACTTTTGCTCTTGAATTAACCCCCTCAATAAATTATTATTTAAACGGTTCGTAAACATTTTGATTGAAATTATTTTTTGGTAATCCAAATGGTTACTATATACCTTTTACGTACATATATAAAAATAATGTTTTTATTTAAACTTACTTATGTGCTCAAAAATAAACTTTCTAAAGATACATGGTTAATATCGTGAGAAAATGATGAAAGAGATAGTGTAGAGAAATAGAGAAGTATGGTTGTAGCGTATAAAAATGGAGAAAGAGTAAGCCTCCATTATTTTATGTATTTTTATTTTAAGAATATTAAAAAAATTAAGTTGATTAAATGAAATTAAATTATTATACTGAGAGCCAATGAAGGAAAAAGAAAGTAAAAAAATACACGCTGGAACCTCTGTAATTACGGAGGCTCAAGCACACATGAGCCTCCGTTATATATATATATTTTTAATATATACTAAAATTATTATTATTTTTTTAATGTTGTTGGCATGATAAGTGTGTGGAAGAATATTTGTCAATCACCATAAATAAAATTCTTCACAAAATGCAAAAAATAAAAATCATAATAAATCTTCTTATTACGCTAATAAAATTACAATATATTTTTTTATTTTTACAAATAACATAAAAAAATCATTTTTATTTTCAACAAAAAATACATTTAAAAATTAGCAATTTCATAACTATTTTTTTTTAAATTTTCGAAAATACAATTATAAAAAAAAATATTGAATTGCAACATTTAATACTTAAGAAACTCAATATTAAATAAATTTTATACATTTATAACAAATTATAAATCCATATATGCAGTTTACCATATTTGCAGGCAGGTATGCTGCCTACCGTATTTGTACCTTACCGTGTATGCTGCCTACCGTATTTGCAACTTGCTGTATTTTTATATATAGATTTTTGCACTTACAAATACCTAGAATACAGAACACCATACATTCACTTACCAAACTGAATTTCAAATTTTTTTTTCAGATTTTTATTTTTTCAACATAAGTATAAAATAAATATTCAATATATATGAAGCACTAAATATAAATACATATGAATATGGTGCCGAGAGAAATCAGTATCGTAGTCTTACGTTACAAATATTTTTTTTTCAATTTAAAATTCTTTTTAATTCTTTTCTCTTCAAAATTTTTACTTACAAGTAACTTTTTATAAAATAATTTCTGTCTTATACTATCTTTATTTTTTAATTTTTTGGGAGGTATGGAAATTGCGTGTTGCAGTGTTTTCTTACAGTATAAATATTTTTTAATTAAAATTGAAAATTAAGTTTTTTCATAAAGAAAAAGAATTAAAAAGTATTTTAAATCGAAAAAAAATATTTATAATATGAATAAAACAAATAAAAAATAAATAAATGCAAAAAAAATAAAAAACGAAAAAGAAATCTCCATGCATCCTGCGCTAATGTAATGAATCAAACGATTAGACTTCACCATATATTTCGAATTTTCAATCAATTTTGAAAAATCTACAATTTGGACGCTAATAAAAATACAATAAATACAAAATTTGTGCAACGCACGTGTCAAAAACTAGTATTTAAAATCAAATATAGTATTTATTAGGTTTCCTAGGTGATAAACCAATTGAATTATGGTTTGCGATTCAGTACAACAAGTGTCTCGTCATCCGAGAGTCGATACCAACCTTTAATACATGCATTAATCACTTCTACATTCTATAGGTGCAAAAGCTCAACAAGTTACCAATTCATCTTCCTTGATTTGTGCCTATGCAACAAGTATTCTAGGGTTAAAGATATATTTTCATATAGCTTTCGAAAAATAAATAAATAATAATAATAAATTCTTTTCCAGGTCTATCTATCACTGTCTCCAGGAAAGCATCTTCAATAATTCTTGTGTGCTCTATTATGGCAGCTTGTGGGTCACGTTAGTCCCGCAAATTGAAGACAAAATTAGGGTTTTCGCGTTTTTGGTCTAGTGTGGGAGATTTTGAAATGTTAAATTTTGGGTAACTGCTTTCAAGATGATGCATTTTGATGTGATTGGATTTGATTGAAATCGTTTTATCAAATACATGGCAAAGGCATGTTATGGGAAGTGGTGTTTTCACTAATGTGGATGGAGTTAACGATGTTTGTTGCCATGTAGAAATTCCACGAGTATGTGGCGTTTCCTATCATAGTTTCAAGGACGATTGTCTACAATTGATGGATGGGATACATTCTTCAAAGCTGAGTTTGTTACGTGAAAATGAAGGTAAGCAATATAAAAATAATAACAAAAACAAAATATTTACGTGAAAATTTAAGACGAAAAAAATCATGAACGAAAGAGGAAAAATTTTATTATATCAATGATGATTATAAGCAGTGCGATTACTCTAGATATATAAAACCATAATTTACATTATATTTATAATAAAATAGATCTACACCGTGCGAGCAAAGTTTCACCACATATGTCGTATTACAAGCTTTTCGAGCTGGACCAAGCAAAATTTGACAATTGATTGAGTTACGAGTTATACGAGTTATATTTTTATGTTTAATGGGTACGTCAAGTTCAGTAAATATTTATTTAATTAACCCAATATTTATCTTCTACAGACAACGACATTCATGATATTACTCAGACTAATTGAGATTGGGTGAATTAACACAATACGCCAGCTTGGTATTTTACAATGTCACATAGATTGTACATTATTTTTTCTAATTGAGTGACTAGTTATCATGATACATTATTTTTTCTAAATGAATGACTAGTCGTGAAATAGATTTTTTGAAATAAACAAAAAGGAAACAAAGGATGAAACATAAATCATGATCGACATATGATCTAGAGACTAAGCCTCCATTTGAGCCCCATTACTTCTTATTACATTAAATTAAAATTTTTTCTTTCCTACTTTTAATTACAAATTTTCAATAAAATAATATTACACGTAAATCAAAAATTTTTCAATAACTCATTTTTCAAAAAAATACTATTCATCACATTATAATATACAAATAATGGGCTCAAACGGCATTATCACTCGCAACATTGGAATCTCCTTGTAGTTTGGTACACCGGATTCGCCTTCTAAATTTTATTTCCGATTTTATCCTCGTGCGCGCCCTTCAAAACCCTAATCTTGGAACTCTACTGCACTCTCGACTCGAATCTCTCGGCGCTATCTTACCTACGGTAACTCCAAATTTCAACCCCTGAAAAATTATCACACTAATTTATTTTATTCTATTTTCGATTTTATGAACAATGTTCACAAATCGGCAGTTCATTTTCTAACTCGAGGCTTCTGACAAAGTACTAATATTTTTTATACTCTATTATTATGTAACTTGATTTCTAGTCGAGGCAATTAATTTTTTTTATAATGTTTTATCGATCAATTTCTTGTACTGATTTCGAAAATGAGTTGTTGAAAATAGCTAAAATTTTATGGTGACTTTACCCTTCAAGCGAAATGGATTAGTCGTGGTGATTTTTGTAGCTGCATTTTGATGTTTTTTGCCTTTAAAACTTTTGTTGCTCCTTTCGTTTCATGTTTGCAATATGCATTGAATTTATCAAATTCTTTGTCATGGTTATGTTCCTGCAATCTTAGTATTTTTGGATATGTTTAAATGCGCCAAATTTCTCGAGTTTGTGTGTGTGTGTGGGAATTTTTTATTTTTTATTTGAATTGTTATATTTTTATGATGCCAATTGAATTTCATTAGGAAGAATGAGTCGATCAAGCAGAACCCTCTATATTGGCAACCTTCCCGGTGACATTCGTGAGAGGGAAGTGGAAGATTTGTTTTACAAGGTGATTTTATATGAATTTGAATTTGAATTTGAATAGCATTGGTAAATTCTTTCCCCCTCTTGTTGGTCGTCCCAAATCTTTTAGGATTTTATGATTGTAATTTCATCTGCATTATTCTAATTCTATTGTCTTCAATTAATTCCACTGGTGCATTGACAAATCCACTTAAAATATATGGCGGTGTGTGTGCTTCCGTGTCTTGTTGTCTTGGTCATGCCTTTAGTAAGTCGGAAGCACGCTGATGGATAATTAGATGAAAGGACAGTTTTGTGCCTTCTTCCGTTATAACATGGAGGTATGGAAGTGAACAAATTGAATGTTTTTTGCTGAACACGGCTATAGCTCATGAGACTAGGTTACTCACTTTAGTAAATAAAATATGATCTAGAAAATCATTTATCTTTCAATAGGCCTAACTCCCAAAGCCATCAATCACAATGCACATCCCTGGATCCTTCAGTTGAAGAATATGGTTTTAGAAGACTGCCGCAGGTATGAATAATGACAGATGCAGATTGTATCATTAGAAGCGTGTCTTCATAAAATGCCTCTACTAGGGAGAGAGTTAAGAAAAGCAGAGTCAGTAACAAAAGTAGGTTTGGTGTTCTGATCACGTGCTTGCATGTTTTCTAACTCACCAGTGTATTAGGTGAGGTAGGTAAACGGACACAATTTCTTTTTGTGTATGTGTGCTCACAGATTAATATTACTAGTAAAATATAATTCAAAGTGAAGTCATTGACAAACTTGATATTGAGAAGAACTTACCCTCTTCCATATGATTATAGGAGTCTAATCATTCCATTCATAAAATAGATTTCTCTGGTTTCTAATGAGTTTGATTGAGAATTTTATTTTCTTATAGTTTTCCATGCTTGATATTGTTTATATTGGGTGTTTTTATTGCAGTATGGACCAATTGCACATATTGATCTGAAAATTCCTCCTAGGCCTCCCGGTTATGCTTTTGTTGAGGTGAGCGTGGTTTCTCTGAGCGCTCTATCTTCATATGTGTGTGTTTTGATCTATCATAGTTCTCGCAACAGTTTGAAGAGGCTCGTGACGCTGAAGATGCTATTCGTGGGCGTGATGGCTATGACTTCGATGGGCACCGGCTGCGGGTTAGTTTTTTTATTTGAATTCTTCTCTTCAATACTGGTCATTGATTTACTTAAATTTATTTATGCTTTGAAATCTACTCAGGTGGAGCTTGCACATGGTGGGCGTGGTCACTCATCATCAACGGATCGTTTAAGTGGTAATAGTGGTAGTCGAGGTCCTCGTGGTGGGGTGTCTAGGCGCTCCGAGTATAGGGGTGGGTACATTTCATACAGTGAATGTTAAATGTTGAATAACTACAATAAATGCTTCTTATGTGTATGCAATATCCCCTCATTTGACTCATTCTTCAGTGGTAGTCACTGGATTGCCCAATTCAGCTTCATGGCAAGATTTGAAAGTAAGTCTTAGTTCTTTGTCACTTATCTTGACCCACTAACACTACTAGCTAATAGCTATATGGTGTCCGACTTTTTGAATGTTGTTGTCATATGTTTCTCATCTAGGATCACATGCGTCGAGCGGGGGATGTGTGCTTCTCCCAAGTTTTTCACGAGGGAAGTGGTAAGATGATAAACAAGGAACTTTTTTCTGCAATGTATAATTTTCTTTTACATTTCAGCTGTATGTTTGCTGGGGGTGATTTGGAGGATGAATGAATAAAACTCCAACCTTTATTATTATTATTATTATTATTTTTTGGGGAGTGGGTGGACAGGAAAGTATTTTGGAGGCAAAGGTAGATGTCAAGTCAGTGGGTGAAGATCATAAAGAAACTTTTATATTCTGTCTGCTTGCATACAGTGCTATAGGCTGTTCGAACTTCGAAGCAATATATCATGATTCGAATGGGAATTAAATCAGGTTTTGATATTATAAATATTCTGTATGACTGTGACCCATTGGTATCATATTACTTATTTTGTATAAGTATCATGGAGCTTATACTACTGTTGGGAACATTGTTTTAGAGTTTGCTGTATTTTGACTAACATGCAACATTTGCTTCTCCATATATTGTGCACCATTGGCCATTTTGGGATTTTGTGCACCTGCACATCAAATGTACACACGTCAAATGTACCCGAGAATAATTGAATTATCAAGAAAATAGTTGTTGCCACTTTACCTCACAACTATGTTCATACTGATTTCAGATTGCATTGTGTTAATTGATAATTTTTGATGTCAGATATTTATACTGTTAGGCATTATAAGCATCTAAAAGTTCCTATCCAAAAAATCAATGTATCTCCTTTGACTTTACTGGTGAGTAATCTTGCTTCCAACAGCAACAAACTAAGCCTAGTTCCTTATAATATGGAGTTGGGCAGTTGGCTACATTAATATCTTTTCTCCACCCACTTGGTGTCCTGCTTCCGTGTATTTCAATTTTGCATGGCTCATCTTCTGTTTATATTTTTTTTTCAAATTTACCTTTCGTTGGCTGAAGTTCAAAACCTTTATGTTTACAGCCTTGTGTTCAAATCTAATACTAATTCGTCTGTTATGAGCAGCGTTGAAATTAGAATTGGTTTCTTTGAGTTGTTGTGGAGTTGCTTATTTTAGGTTGATCATTGTTGAAGCATCTGCTAATATTGGTTTTGCAGGAAAGACAGGGATGGTGGACTATACAAATTATGATGACATGAAATATGCTGTAAGCTGATCTTCTGTTTTTTCTTCCTATGTTTATTGTTCGAAATGACTAATTTTTTATTATTCTTATGTCTGATTGGATATCTGAAACATCTATCAGTGGATTAATAAATGGGACTTCTTCTTTCTTTTTTTTTCCCACTATTTACAGATAAAGAAGCTCGATGATTCTGAGTTTCGAAATGCTTTCTCACGGGCCGTAGTTCGGGTATGCTGCAAATATTTTAATTTTATGACATGGTAAATGTTCAAGGCTATCTTCTTGTTATTGTGGATGCTTAACTTACAATGTCCTTTCACTGGCAACAGGTTAAGGAATATGACGGAAGCCGCTCCAGAAGTCGAAGCCGCAGCCGCTCTCGCTCAAGAGGAAGAAGCAATGGTCGCAGCCAGAGCCGAAGTCGTAGCAGGAGCAAAAGGTTGGATGATATTATAAAAAGAAATCTTTATTCTGTTATTTGATTTCAGTGGTTTTCTTTTTCAATAGATATTTACGAACTTCATCAATTTCCTTGCAGCAAGTCGCCCAAGGGCAAATCTTCACTCCGTTCAAGATCTCGTTCTAGGTCTGTGTCTTCGCAGTCTCACTCTGGGTTGAAAGCACGCTCTGTATCTAGGTAACGAATTAACAATCTGCATTATTAAACACTTATTGTCTGAAGGATTTAGTTACCTCAGATTTCTTCTACTTTAACTTCTCTGTCCAATGCCTTTTTCATCATTTCTTTGTGCTGAATGTTTTAGTTTTTTAAAGCTGATTTTCAGTCTTTTGTCTCTTTATAAGGTCTATTTTTTCACTATTCTGTTTTCTTGGTGTTACAGTCAAATCTGATTTTTACATTAGGTGGTTTATTATTTTTGTCATTTTAAACTGAAGTAGATCCATCTGACGTTATTGCATAAATGAGTTAGCTAGTTTTATTGATGGATAATTCGTAAAACATGTACTTTGTGGTGGGATAATTTGTTTTGTGTCGAAATGGTATGTGTTCTATGAACTTGTGGAGCTAAAATATGTGCATCATTGTGCCCTTTTCTTGTAGCCAGCACCGTGAATATCCTGAACTTTTACTGCATAGTCCTTTAGGGTTGCCAGTACCACTTAGCTGGAGGGTGGGTTGGGCTCATCTTGGCTCGGAATGTTGCATGAGCATATAAAAGTGTTTGACTCCTGTTCTCAGCTCTTCTGCGTGTGCATGAGTCCAATGTGAAAAAGGATAATAATAATATGATAAGTTCGGGCCTGCACGGGACATGCTGGTCCCAGGTCCTTGTTGAGCATCATGAAAACCAGCACGGCCTGTCAAACCTCTAGATGGTCTTCTAGATCTGAAATTGATTCCTCATGTTACTAGCACATATAAATGGTTAAAATTCGGTTTATTTATTGACCAGACCTTTACAGTCATGTCTAAATGGCTAAAAGGAATCAACTTATTTACTGGACTCTCTCTCCAAAAAGGTGCACATTACTTCTGAGTTCTTAAAAACAATGTGCTGAACAATCCCCCGTAGCTTCAATAATTTCATTACTCCTCTCTCCTTCAATTCTTTTCTTCCTGTATTTCCCCCTTGGATTGTGCTTGAAGTGTGACATTGGGAAAATGTATCCATTTGTCAAGGAATCATCAAGCTCATTCTTTTCTCTTTAATTTTCATTTTTTTCAATTTTTTTTCAAATTGAAATCACCTCCTTTGTTTTTTAGATATGATTGTATGCGCAATTCGGGAATTGCATATTAGGATCTTGGTGGGATATGATTCAATTGCCTACAAATCTTTTTGTAGTGGAGGTATGATGTTTTATAGATGGCAGCTTTGGATACTTAATGGTATCTGTGTTCTAATGAGCATCGCAAATGTCCATGGGTGCTAGATTGGGAACAAAGAAAATCTTGGATTGCGAGTGAAGGACGGTGAATTGCCCTTTGAACATGGAAACACCCTCTATTTGTGGTGGAAACATTTTCATTGTTGCCAATGCTGTTAAGCTACCAAAGCATACTATACAAGTTCTTTATTGGTTCTTTTGGCATCTTTATCAGTCTTTTAAAGAGCATCTGTTAGGTTTATATTTAAGGTTCTGTTTCTTTTTTATTTAGTTTCATTATTTAGGTGATTTTGCTCCCTTTTTTAATATTCACTCATGCAAATTGCTAAATGTTTGCGAGTTTCCTCATCCATTTTGGTCATGGTGACTCTGACGTGGATGTGGCATCAAGGCTTATGGATCAAAGTTGTTAAAAGAGGCATGAGTGGATATTAAAATTGCGTTGTTTCTGGAACTTTTGCAGATCTCCATCAAGATCCAGATCCCCAACACCATCTGTAAGTTCAATCTTTATGTCTAGTTATAAATGTTTGCTATCCAGTATCTCATTAACTGATGCCCTGTCCTGTTTGTTTTCTGGTGATCTATAGATAACTCTAAGTGCATGTTTGGTATGCAATACTAGATAGTAGTGGACAGTGTATAATAAACAAGATTTTAGCTTCTTTTTCTTCTTTAGTATCATCTTCTAGTGCTATCTAAAAATTTGAAGTGGAGTTAAGTGTTGGTTTGCCTTTGTTTTTCATATTACCTCTTTGTTTCGACTTGGCAAATTTCAGCGCCAGAAAAGGGTTGGTAAAAGTCCAACTAGACGCAGTTCCAGTAGAAGCCAAAGCAGAAGCAAGAGTCCCAGCCGAAGTCGAAGCAGGAGTCTCTCTAGGTAGTTCATTCTAAATCACCACGCCATATGATGTAAACCATTCTGTTTTTGTGATCCAAGTGGATTCTGTTTTCTCTCTGCTTTTAACAGGTAACAAATGGCTGTGGTTTGATACAATGAATCCCGATGTTCTGAGTGAGAAAGTATCTTCATTCCTAGCAAGGTTTTCATGAGAGTCTGTTACATGTTATGAGCAGATTGGAATCATCGTTTGTGTGTCATGTTTCACGAACAAATTTCTGGAATTCTTGAGGCACCGTTGTTTTGTCTCATGTATGATTTGTATTTCATGAGGAATCTTATGAAGGCTTTAAAAATATTTAGAATTGCAATCCTGCAGTTATTATTTGTCGAGCTATATTGGTTTCTCGGTTATATTGTCGATTGCACTTGTTATCGTTGACTTTGAAGCCTGTAGATTGTTGTTTTGCTGTTTAATTGACTTGAAAAATTCATAATAAATTTGTTAGATATGTTGCTAACTCCCTCTGCGTTCCAAGTTGTGGTGCACGAATCGGAACATGCAGCTATTGCTTTTGCATTACCATCTTGCCTTGGGGCTGTGGAATAATATAAGATACGAAATTTGCTTCAATGCAAAAATCTTCACAACCACGAGGTGCATGCAAGAGAATGCTCTAGTTTTACATGTTTGATCAATATAAAGAAGGGAAAATTGTAGTTGAGGTACCAAACCTTTCGTTTATTAACAGATTTTGTCCAAATCTTTAGTTTGTGCCACCGTGAGTAACAAACTTTTAAAAAATGTGCAGATCAAGTCCAAAATGACGATTTCCGTTAGTTTGATTACCAAAACCGTCAGTTAACTCCCAAAATAAATAAATTTATTACTTTCCTCAAATAAGATAGGGGTATTTTAGATAAAATTTTCCTTAATAAATCAAAAATTAAAAAAACAAAAAATAAAGCTACAACCCATCTTCTTCCCCAAAATCAAGATCACTCCGTCGACAACCACCAATATCCACCCAAAACCACCACCACTAGATGGCTCCACCTCACCCACCTAATGTCAGCGCCATCCACCATCCAGCATCCATCGACAATGAGCATGAGGATAGCATAAACTACACCCGCTATCCACCACCCACCTATGCACTATCGATAACCACCGCCACCAATTCAAATTATGCTTCAATCTCACCTGAATCCATATCCTTCGCGGCCACAACCTCTAGCCCAACGCCTCCTCAAAACTAGGCATTAGCATCGCCTCAAAAGTTGCAACTCCCTCAAACCTTCAAAGAGAAATTGAACCTTCAGCCACCTCAAGCAATCGAACATTCACTTCATCGTCACCATCAAACTGCTACTTCTGCCATCGCTTTTCCTTGCCACCGCCATTTTCATTCACTAGAACAACCATTTATGCCACAACAATAGCAGAACTTCAAAATCAAATTTAATTTTAAAATCAATTTCGATTTTCAGATATAAAGTAAAGAAATTCGTCACTCTTTTCATTCTTCCTTATTAGGTGGCAGCGGTGATGGCGATGACTTTCGACGGCCTAGATAGCTGGGGCGGTGGTGTTGGCGTTCGACAACCTGGATAGCGATGGCTACCTATCGCCTAGGTTGTAGCGGTGGCGACGACTTTGGGGCAGGGAAAAAGGGGTAGGTTTGGGTGCATCTAATCTTCTTCTTTTTTAATATTTTATTGTTAAATTATTAATATATAGACAATTATATCAAACATTTATTAAGTTACAATTTTACCCTTGTCTTACTTGGTCAAAATTATTAGATTTTTAATTTTTGAGGTCAGTTGATGGTTTTGGTAGTCAAACTAACGAAAATCGTCATTTTGGACTTGAACTGCACATTTTTTTAAAGGTTTGATACTCACGGTGGCACAAATTGAAGGTTTGAGCAAAGTCTGCTAATAAACGAAATGTTTGGTATCTCGACTACAATTTTCCCTATAAAGAATATAATAGATTCCCTTATTAACAAATAACCTTATTGACGATGCAGATCAGCTGATGATGTATATAACGTCTTTTCTTCGCTCTTTCCTTTTTACTTAAGGGGACCTGTATGCTAGATAGCTAAAAATAGAATTGATGCATTAAAGCTCTGTTTGAACTCCATTTTTGTGAAAAATGAGTTTTGAATTGTGACTTATTTATTATTATTTTTGGAAGAATGTGTGGCTATAAAATATAATTTTATTTTTTAATTTACATGTAAAATTATTTTATTAGGAAAATATGAAGCTAAAAATGAGATTAAGGAGAAATGAGTTTTTAAAGAATGATGTTCAAACAGATTTTAGAACACCTTTAAGGAGTATCAATATTGTGGCATGAATCATAAATTGCATGAATGCAGAGACGGAT
>NW_019231564.1:117791-127791 GCF_002742605.1 Olea europaea var. sylvestris
TATGGTGGTGGGGGGGGGGGGGGTGTTGGGGGGGGGGGGGGGGGCTGGGCTGGGCTGGGCTATAGCCCCCCCTCCCTCAGGCACAAGAAATTTTTTTTTAATGTATTTTTAATTTTTTTGGGTAAAAAATCAATTTTTTATGTGTAATTTTTTTTTTTTTTACGCATAGTAGCCCGGTTTAAAATTTTGTAGCCCGGTCTTGGATCCAATCCTGGATCAGTCCCTGCATGAATGTGATGTACCAAAAAATTGTAGTTTCTAATGGAATAAGTAGCAAAATCACTTTACCACCCACAGTTACTCAGTCCCCACCCCTAAGTTAAACTGGTGCTTGCTATTGCACCAGGTGCTAAAGGATGGGAGTTTTGTATCCATAAAGCAAAAACGAGTTGTAATTGCGTAGCAGTATATGAAAACATATCTTGAGAACATCCTAAAGCGCTCATGGTATCGTTACGTTACATCTGCTAAGAGATTTACACCTTCAAACAACCAACTTTTCCTCATCCAATCCAGGTACGACTACATCTCCCCACGTACCACTATATTTCGTCCCAACCTCAGCTCCAGCTCGTGAAAACAATTCAACTGCTGCGGGCAACTTTCCGTAGTATCTCTTCAAAGCATCGACCAAAAGTCTGTCTTGTGAATCGTGAACATGCCACACATACACGGATGGAACAATATCATCTATATTTGCTTCTTGCCAGGCATGTTGCCCGTCCCTCATCTGGTGCTTGAATGCTTGGCATTGCCGCACCCTATGCCCCTTGGGCCCTACTTGGACTTCCGAACAATACCCGCATGTTTTGACAGCATACTTCTGCACAAGTTCAATGACTCCTGACCTCATTTTTTCCCACGCCACAATGCCTTGCGCTGCAATACCTGCTCATCTGCACATGAATTAGCACTTCCATGGGGGTGGGAGCAAACGCTGTCAACCAATCATCACAAATTGAGAGTAATGCTGAACTTAAACTTTTGTTACAATGTAGTAATTTTGTCCATGTTTGTTAATTCGACCAACACAAAAATGCTGACTTGAAAGCTCAGTTGGCAAATAACTGAATTCCATGTCATCTTTTCCCGCTAGTTAAAACTAACAAACACGGACTGACTCACTATCAAAGTTAAGTTCAGTGACCAGCTTGAGAAAAAATGAAATTTAGTGACCACTAGTGTATTTTACTTTGGGGAATTAACATTTATTACTACAATTGCCTTTCGGCACTATATTAGTACTTACAGATAAGAATGTAAGCTAAACAATGCTAAAACATTGATGATGAAAATCCTGTAGAATGAATTTATTTCGAAAGGATAATATCATGAGGGCATACCTTTAAGGTCATTATGAGGGACATTTGAAGACTTTCTACTGTCATTCGACCTCTTCATCATCTCCCAAAAGCCGAAGGTCTCTATGTCCTTTCGGGATAAATCATTTTTGGAGAACCTCTTTTCGAAATCTATCATCCTCCCAGCAACAAAGTAAACAGGGAATTCTCTTCTTCGTGTCGGGTACTCAAGAATGTCCACACCGGCCTGAATGCACAGTTCCACGACAGCTGGAATTCGATCCACTTGCAGCCGCTCATTATGTGAAACGGCTCTTCCCAGCCTATCATACAGATGAAAAGATTCCACGACGGGCAATATGTGCTCAATGCCACCACTTGCCCAAGTATGCTCTTTGTTGTTCTTACTGCCGCTTACATTACATGTTCTGATTTGGTGTGGTGGACTGCCCACGTGAACTTCTCCACAAACACTACAAGAGACAAAAAGGGTTCACATGTGTCGTTCAATACAAGAGTGACAATGGTTTTAAATGTTAGGAATCTGGGGCAAATTTCCAAATTCACAAGAGGATCATTGTTTAGAAATTATATAAAGGAACAGAGAAATAAAGAATGATAACAATATCAATTCCAAGAACACAATACCTTAGCACACCCTAAACTCCAACGAGACTAATAAATGAGTAATCTCAGAAACATGCAAACACCCCCCCCCCCCCCCCCCCCAAATTTCTTGGAGACGTTCCTTTGTCTTATTCTAACAGGAAAATAAACGATGTGGCTAACCATTCCTCTTCAGTGTGAGACAGACAAATCTAATTTCTATTCCATGTGGAACAAGGGTATGAGTTGCCTTCTAACAAACCGAGCTTATGAGGAGGGGAAATTCCAACATTAAGCAACCAAACATACAATATTGAACTCAATGGCACTAACTTCAGCATGTATATTTATGATAATTTCCAATATGAAATCTATATGTACCTGCAAGAATAAATAGGAATGCTATCAGCAACTATGGATATGCAAGTGAATAACTCACTTCTGGCAGCTAAAACTTCGTGAGCAACTGGTATTAGTTCTTTTACCAACAGCCCATTTTCGGGAGGGCTTAAAATGACCTCTCTAACCACTTTTCTCTCTTTCTTTTCCAACCTAGCTTGACGTTTCACTTCATTTATATCAGTTACCCATGGCTTTTTATCAGACTTGCTAAGCCTTCTTGGTAGCTCAACATATCTCAACCCAGTTGAGTATAATGCACAAGGGTAGTTTTTCAACTCGTTTGTAGCTGAAATTTTCGCGTTGCAACATTTTGAAATTATCTGATTGAAGTGCAAGATTGTTCTAGCTCGTCTAAGGAACATTACTAGGATTGGTGTGTAAAGTTGGACAATTCTGGTTTGAGATTTAATAGTCAGGTATTTTATCGAACAAGATGCATGAAACGAAAGACATTGCAATGGCAAGTTGACATCATCGGTGGGGGTAAAAACTGAAAATTCTGATAGTTTATTCAGTCGGGGATTTTATCGAACGGATTGCGTACAACAACAAAGATTTCACGGAACATACTGCAAAAAATTTGACCAGGAACTGGAGCGAAAGTATTGATTTTCAAGAAACGAATAGTTGAATTGTAAGATCAGAATTTTTAAAAAATCACAAATTTGAACTCTAATTCAGATGAAAGTAAAGATTGTGAACTCTTGTTTGAAAGTGTTTTGTTGTGGCATTGGAATTAGTTTGGACTATTGAGAGTAAAAAAAACAACAGGGGTGGATTTGATTGAAATGGAATTATTTTTTAGAAAATAAAATGTTACAAAAATCTACACCCTAAAAAAAGTGTGGAAAATATTTTCTATAGAAAAAAATGACAAATATCGGAAAAGTTAAAATTTGGTTTATAAAAATGGCTATTTCCTATGAATTTTTTTTTCAATCAAACCCCCTAAGATCATCACTTCCCTATATGAATCAACCTTTGAACTGTGTTGCATTTGGATCCTCAACCTTTAAAAATGAGCATTTGAGTGGACAATTTTTCATTTCAGTAACATTTAGGTCTCTAGTGAAGAATTTTACCAAGACGCTAGGATTTTATTACAGAGATGGTTTTTCCCCTACTTTAAATAATAACAAAATCAAAACCAAATTTAAAAATCATTTTAATACCATGTCTTCTTCACTAATCGATCATATTCCTCATCTCCATCACATGTCAAAACTTATAAACAACATTGAACATTGATGAACTTATCTTTCTCTCTTCCATCTCATAATTAACACGGTTTACTTCATTAATTTTCTACATGTTGCAGGAACATTTCAAAAGAAATTCTCTTACGATGTGTTCTGTCAGATGATAATTTCCAAAAACGAAACACTTATTTGATAATTTGCGAAAACGAAATACTTATTTAATTTTGATTCTTTCAATAAATCAAAGTTATACTATGCTATACTTTTACAATAAGTTTTTTTTTTTTTTTTTTTTTGAAGTTTTGTTAAATCGAAGTTCTATAGTTCTTAAAAAATCTTTTCATTTTTGAATCTTTAAATTTGATGAACAAATATGGTGGACCTATCATGACCAAAACGACAAATAGAGAAGTGTTTTTTTTTCCTTCTTTCTTTATTCCTGTTCTTGCAGACTTGAAATGCACGCATTAAGTTTTTAATAGCCCCTATCCATCATCCATTTTTTCAATTTTTTTTTTTAAATCTTGTTTTTAACCACACTTTACATATATTTTACATGTAAATTCAAATCTTTTTACTATTTTTTTAACCACACATTATTTAAAAAATTACTATTCCGAAACTCATTGTCCCCAAAAAAACTCTTTTTAATGGTTAGCAAATAGGACATAGTAATTTATCTTGTTTTATTGTTTAATTTTTTAATTTTTATTATACTAATTCAATTATTGTTCAAATTATGTAATATATACACAACTCACTACTTTTCCAACCATAACTGTTAAAAGAAAATAACAACAAAATTGAAAGTTCGAAACGTATACTTCTATATAACCAATTTTTTCGCTCCTAATTAGTGCTATTTCCGTCAACTTTCAAAATGAATTAGAATGATCCACGCGATCTGACTATTTGGAGCCCAAATTTTTGAAAGAAGAAAATAAATAAAATTAAGATATCCATTTGTAGCCAATAATTTATCCACAAATTGAAGTGTATGAATTCTTTTAACTAGGGTCACGGGATCAATTTACGCATTTTTGAAAGGTTGGAGACTGAATTCCTAATAGCCAATTGCTTAAGGGCCAATAGTGCAAGTTCCCTGTATATAAAGAGCACACTGGACACTTATCGTGCCCTACAATTTTTGCTACTCAGTGCTCAGCTTCTAGGGTTTCTAGGATTTTCGTTTTCTATCCTCTTTCAGAAATAAAAAACTTAAGCATGAGGTAAAGTTCTTCCTTCTGTATTTTAATTTTGCGGTTCAATTTCTGAATCCAAAATTGTTCTTTCTTCTTTCTCTGAATATTTGCTTACTTTGCATTTACTTCTCGTTCATTTTTTTTGGTTCTCACGAATTCAGCTCGTGTTAGTTGTTTTCTTCTGCAAATTTATGTTTGATTAATTTAAATATATGTAATTTAGAAATTTATGTTTCTAGATATTGAATGGAATGAGGGAAGAAGTATGGGCACGGACGAAATTAGAAGTAAAAATATTCGATAGGTCTATTAGAAGAACAATATGTGTATTTTTTCCCCTATAGTTTTAAGTAGTATTTTAACATTTTTTGGTTTTTGATAATTTAATAATTAAATTAATATTGTTATTGATGTTTATAATTACTAAATTCTAAATATCAAAATAAAAATTGCGTGGTTGATATTAGTTTGTCCGTCATTTTACAGGGAAAAAAAAAATGCTTGCGTATACTTTTTCTTTCAGTATGAGCATATAAACAACGCTAACATTGCTCTAATAAACAGTGTATTTGATAATAAATTCAAGAGTAATTTGTATTCAGCTTTCTTTATGGAGTAATCAGCTAATATGTTGTCTATTATGTAGCCGACATCCGGAGGTCAAGTGGGCCCAAAGGGAGGACAAGGTATTTATTACAGTGCTGCTGCCAGATGCTAAAGACCCCAAGGTCAATCTTGACCCTGAAGGGGTTTTTACATTCTCTGCTACAGCAGGGGCGGACAACAAACCGTTCGTCGTGATTACCTTTGATGCTATCCATTTTGGTGCGTGCTACAGAAATTCGGTGACATGGGCGGCCTAGGAGGCATGGGCGGCATGGGAGGCATGGGCGGCATGGGAGGCATGGGCGGCCTTGGAGACATGGGTGGCATGGGCGGCCTTGGAGGCATGGGTGGCATGGGCGGCCTTGGAGGCATGGGTGGTCTAGGGGGTGATGCTATGGGTGATGACTTTGAGGATAGTGATGATGAAGGTACTGAATTGAATTGAATATTCGATAATGTATACTCTATGAAAAGGGTGTTTAATGTGTTTGTATGCTTGTGTAATAAATAGGATGTTCTGTTTCTGATATTGATTAACTTTCTTTATGGGTTGTTAATTGGTTGTTCTTTTCATAATATCGACTAATTTTCTTTTTGAGTCAGGATTGTTTCTTGTTATGGGTGGATAATGTTTGTTCGACCCTAGGGTGTGCCAGATATTTTCACAGTTATGTTGCACCTAAAACGATACGTTAAGAAACAGTTTGTTAAACACTTTCTAAGGAGAAAGTGAATTATAATTCCCCCGAAAAGAGCTGATTTAAACTCTTTCCCTTGAATTTTATCTTTATTTCTTTGATCGAACACTTTCTAAGGAGAAAGTGAATTTTAATTCCCCCGAAAAGAGCTGATTTAAACTCTTTCCCTTGAATTTTATCTTTATTTCTTTGATCGAACACTTTCTAAGGAGAAAGTGAATTTTAATTCCCCCGAAAAGAGCTGATTTAAACTCCTGCCCTTGAATTTTATCTTTATTTCTTCGACCTGTTGTACGTCACCCACCCTTCATCCATCGACAAAAAAAGTGACCGGCTAACTGGCATTATAACTTTTTTCATATTTTATTGTTTATTTGTGGCTTGCCGCTGTGCTCCATTAGCATCATATCTTTCATTTGTGAAGGAGCAGAATCACCACTCCTTACCTTTTTTAAGAGATTAAATATGCGTCTGATGCATTTGTACTTAGATTTGGTCACTCTCTTCTCTTGTCACGAGTGAATTCTCTTTTACAGACGAAGAAGTTGGAAAACCTGAGGAGGGAGCTGATGACAAGGTAGGTGAAGCTCCAGAGGGCAAAACCGGTTCTGCATCTACTTAAATGATTTGTGTAATTCAGGCCTTATGCTTTCGGTTGGAGTTGTTGCATTTGGTAATTAACGCATGCATGCGTTTCCTAATAGAATGAAGATTATTTATGTGGTTTTTATGTTGAAGAAAACATTGATATTTGTCCTCCCGGGCAGACGTTTGTCTTCCATTTTGAGGTGTTGTAATTTAGCTAAGTTATGAGTGGATTTTGTATCGAATGGTTTTTGAACTCCACATTGCTTTGCTTTCTATTGAAATGCATGTGCTGTTGCTTACACATCGGTGTATTGCTTATATTCACATGTCTCGGTGTATTTGCTTATATTCACATGTCTGGGTGGGCTTATTTGGAGCTTATAAGTGGGAGAGAGGAAATGGGAATTTTTTTTGAGGATCTTAATGCTAATCGCCATGCAGAACCTAATTCTTTTAGCTCTATATTTGACTTATGGGGCTTATTTTGAGCTTATGATCCAGCAGTAAAAGATGTGAATTTGTTAGATTATTTTAAGATAAAAATAGAGGAAATTATGCTTTTTAAGCTTTCTTTTTCATTCACAATCAGGCACTTATTATGAAAATAAAAAACAATGTACATATATTTTCAGTATTTGATTTTCCATTTTCATGAATCAAAGCTTGAAACCCCCGTCTCACTTGTCTTCCATGAAGGTCATCTCTGACCGTTGCCCATGAGCTATCCAGAAAGAACGAGTGAAAGAATCTCCATAGGAAGCATCTAGAAAGGAGAAGTTTGTCGTATTGAAGGGATTATTTATATCTATGATTGTAATGAAATAGATGATGGTTTATTATTTAGCCCTTGTTTGATTTCATTTTGGGGAAAATAATGTGTTTTGAATAGTAGATTGATAAAGAATGTGTGGTTAAAAATTAAGGAAATATTGTGAATTTGCGTGTAATATTATTTTATTGAAGAATTGTGTAGTTGAAAATGATTTTTCAGAAGAATGGGAATCAAATAAGGGTTTAATGATTTAATATTTCAGTAAAAAAATATTTATTTGCTTAATATAATAATTGAAATTATGATAGCGGACAAATATCTAACTTCAATGCGTAAATTATAAATTTGTTTGGCTTACGAAAGCAGGATTTAGAAGATTGGAACATGTATATAATTGCCTGTTAGTCAATAATTTGTGATTAGTTTTTAACCTTCTAAAATCAAGTTGTTTTGTTTAAAGCTCTCCGAAATGACTTGAGGAATATTTGGTCTCATTAAATTATTCTCTCTTAGTTTTAGTTACACAATCTTCTATAAAATAATTTTATACGTAAATCGAAAATTTTTCCTTATTTTTAAGGATTTTGAACGAATTAACTTTTTGTTCTCAGGTTGGGCAGGAAAGGTTGGAGAAGGGCAATCACTCATTTTGAAAACTAGTGATCTTAGGATCAAAGAGTTGGACACCACCCACCTGTGTAGCCTCGATTGGTTCACTAGAATGGTTGCAGCAATCGACTTGCACCAAAACAAGGCCAATGAGTGAAAATCTTTATATTGGTTACTAGTGTTTAATGGTTCTTCTATGTCGAGAGCCTGTGAGACTCGTCGAGTGCCCTTTTGCGGATTCTCAAGCAACAGCAAAGAGAGAAACCTTGCGGAGGAATCCTTAGGTTTTCGGGGCGTTGGATTCTCACCAATGTTTGCGTTACTCAAGGCGACATTCTCGCTTCCGCTTCGTCCACACTGCTCGCGCGGGGGCTTCCTTCTAAGGCGAAACGCTCCCCTATCGATGTATTTTTACATCCCACGGCTTCGGCAGATCGCTTAGTCCTCTTCATATTCGGTGCAAGAGCGCTCGATCAATGAGCTATTACGCACTCTTTCAAGGGTGACTGCTTCTAGGCAAACCTCCTGGCTGTCTCTGCACCCCTACCTTCTTTATCACTGAGTGATCATTT
This sequence comes from Olea europaea var. sylvestris, assembly GCF_002742605.1. Taxonomy (NCBI): domain Eukaryota; kingdom Viridiplantae; phylum Streptophyta; class Magnoliopsida; order Lamiales; family Oleaceae; genus Olea; species Olea europaea. The sequence continues at coordinate 126,347 of NW_019231564.1, forward strand.
AGGGGCCTTAGCTGGTGATTTGGCTTGTTTCTCTCTCGACGATGAAGCTTATCCCCCATCGTCTCACTGGTCGACCTTGACCCCTATTATTTTGAGGTCGTATCTAGTATTCAGAGTTTGCCTCGATTTGGTACCGCTTTTGCGACTCGCATCGAAACAGTGCTTTACCCCTAGTTGTCCAGTCAACTGCTGCACCTCAACGCATTTCGGGGAGAACTAGCTAGCTCTAGGTTCGAGTGACATTTCACCCCTAACCACAACTCATCCGTTGATTCTTCAACATCAGTCGGTTCGGACCTCTACTTAGTTCCACCCAAGCTTCATCTTGGTCATGAATAGATCACCCAAGTTTGGGTCCATAAGCAGTGACAATTGCCCTATGAAGACTCGCTTTCGCTATGGCTCCGGTGGGTTTCCTTAACCAAGCCACTGCCTGTGAGTCGTCGGCTCATTCTTCAACAGGCACACGGTTAGAGACCTGGCTCCTTCCACTGCTTGGGAGCTTACGGTTTCATATTCTATTTCACTCCCCGATGGGGGTTCTTTTCACCCTTTCCTCACGGTACTACTTCGCTATCGGTCACCCAGGAGTATTTAGCCTTGCAAGGTGGTCTTTGTTGATTCACACGGGATTCCATGTGTCCCATGCTACTCGGGCCAAGTGTAAGCTAGTGATGTTTTCGGCTACGGACTTTCACCATCTAGGGTGCAGCATTCGTGCTGCTTCGCCTAGCAGCACGATGCTTGTATTGCTCTCTCACAACATCGTGTTCACGGTTTAGGCTGCTCTTATTTTGCTCGTCACTACTACGGGAATCACTTTTGCTTTTTTATTTTCCTCTGGCTACTAAGATGTTTCAGTTCGCCAGGTTCTCTTGCCTGCCCATGGATTCAGCAGCAGTTCGAAAGGTTGCCCTATTCGGGAATCTCCGAATCTATGCTTATTTTCAACTCCCCAAAGCATTTCGTCGATTACCATGCCCTTCCTCGTCTCTGGGCACACTTGTTGATATGAATCATTTGAACTGAAATTTAGAATGGGTAGACTTGACAATATGAATCATTTGAAAAATAAACGTATTCGTTCTGTAGCGGATCTTTTACAAGATCAATTCGGATTGGCTCTGGTTCGTTTAGAAAATGTGGTTCGAGGAACTATATGTGGAGCAATTCGGCACAAATTGATACCGATTCCTCAGAATTTAGTAACTTCAACTCCATTAACAACCACTTATGAATCTTTTTTGGTTTACACCCCTTATCTCAAGTTTTGGATCGAACTAATCCATTGACACAAATAGTTCATGGGAGAAAATTGAGTTATCTAGTCCTTGGAGGACTAACATGGTGAACTGCTAGTTTTCGGATACTAGATATCGATCCTAGTCATTATGGGTGTATTTGCCCAATTGACACATCTGAGGGAATCAATGTTGGACTTATTA
>NW_019231564.1:135291-160291 GCF_002742605.1 Olea europaea var. sylvestris
TTGATTCGACATTTCCTAAGAATCGACTTAGTGAAATCCCCTATTTCATATATCGAAAAAAGGAATGATCCATGGGGTTCAAGATTGCTCTCTGATAATGGATCAGATTGTAGCAATATCAATCCGTTTTCTTCCATTTATTTCAACGCAAGAATTCAACAATCCCTTAGCCAAAATGAAGGAATTATTCATCGTTGTTGAATAGAAATATGGGATTCTAATCGTTGATAATTTTGTCATCATCCAATTATTTTCGAATGGATCGATGTAATAAAATATCACAATGTGATAAAAGAATCAATTCAAATTACAAAGGATTCTCGAATTCCATTTAAGAATTCGCTGGGGCCTTTTGGAATGGCCCTTCCAATTGTGAATTTTTATTCATTTTACTATTTAATAACTCATAATTAGATCTTGGTAAATAACTATTTGTAACTTGACAATTTAAAATAGACTTTTCAAGTAATTAAATATTATTTAATGGATGAAAATGAGAAAATTTATAACCCTGAGCCAGGTATTAACACAATCTTGAATCCATTCAATTTGAATTGGTATTTTCTCCATCACAATTATTGTCCAGAAACATCTACAATAATTAGTATTGGACTGTTTATTTGTGAAAATGTATGTATAGCAAAAAATGCACAACACCTAAAATCGGGTCAAATTATACTTGTTCAAGTTGATTTTGTAGTAATACGATCAGCTAAGCCTTATTTGGCCACTCCAGGAGCAACTGTTCATGGCCATTATGGGGAAATCTTGTACAAAGGAGATACATTAATTACATTTATATATGAAAAATTGAGATATGGTGATATAACCCAGGGGCTTCCAAAAGTGGAACAAGTGTTAGAAGTGCGTTCGATTGATTCAATATCGATGAATCTCAAAAAGAGGGTTGAGGGTTGGAACGAACGTATAACAAGAATCTTGGAATGCCGTGGGGCTTCTTGATTGGTGCTGAGCTAACTATAGTGCAAAGTCGTATCTCTTTGGTTAATAAGATCCAAAAAGTTTATCGATCCCGAGGGTGCAGATTCATAATAGGCATATAGAAATTATTGTATGCCAAATAACATCAAAAGTGTTGGTTTCAGAAGATAGAATGTCTAATGTTTTTTCACCCATAGAATTAATTGGATTATTGCGAGCGGAACGAATGGGGCGCGCTTTGGAAGAAGCGGTCTGTTACCGAGCCGTTTTATTGGAAATAATAAGAGCATCTCTCAATATTCAAAGTTTCATATCTGAAGCAAGTTTTCAAGAAACTGCTCGAGTTTTAGCAAAAGCAGCTCTTTGGGGTCGGATCCATTGGTTGAAAGGTCTGAAAGAGAACGTTGTTTTGGGGGGTATGATACCCCTTGGTACCGGATTTAAAGGATTAGTGCCTCCCTCAAAACAAGATAACAACAGTCTTTTGGAAACCAAAAAAAAAAAAAAAATCTATTCGAAGGGGAAATGAAAGATATTTTGTTTCATCACAGAAAATTATTTGATTCTTGTCTTTGAAAGAATTTCCATGATACATCAGAATAATCATTTATAAGATTTAATGATTCCTAAGAGCAGATTCATCTTTTTGACTCTCTGTATTTGGTGTAGTCATTTGATTTGTTAATCAAAATAATAATGAATAGAAAAGTAATGGCTTGTTCGTCTATCTATGACCAATCTATGGTAGAAGAGAAGCTTCCATAAGAACAATTATTTATTTCAGTTCAGAGTTTCTCCTTTCTTTTTTATTTCTTGAAAAAAAGGGAGGGGAATGACAAGAAGACATTGGAACATCAATTTGGAAGAGATGATAGAGGCAGGAGTTCATTTGGCCATGGTGCTAGGAAATGGAATCCTAAAGTGGCACCTTATATCTCTACAAAGCGTAAAGATATTCATATTACAAATCTTACTAGAACTGCTCATTTCTTATCCGAAGCTTGTGATTTGGTTTTTGAAGCAGCAAGTAGGGGAAAACAATTCTTAATTGTTGGTACCAAAATTAAAGCAGTTGATTCAATAGCATGGGCTGCGATAAAGGCCTAGTGTCATTATGTTAATACAAAATGGCTCGGCGGTATGTTAATGAATTGGTCCACTACAGAAACGAGACTTTATAAGTTCAAGGACTTGAGAATGGAACAAAAAATGGGAAGACTCAACCGCCTTCCGAAAAGGGATGGAGCTATGTTGAAAAGGCAATTATCTTGCTTGTAAACATATCTGGGCGGAATTAAATAGATGATAGGGTTACCCGATATTGTAATTATCGTTGATCAGCAAGAAGAATATACGGCCCTGCGAGAGTGTATCACTTTGGGAATTCCAACAATTTGTTTAATCGATACAAATTGTGACCCTGATCTTGTAGATATTTCGATTCCAGTGAATGATGACACTATATCTTCAATCCGCTTAATTCTTAACAAATTAATACTCGCAATTTGTGAGGGTCGTTCTAGCTATATAAAAAATCCTTGATTAATAATAAGATAAATAACTTACTTCAAAAATTCGATAGATTTATGGAATCGGTTAATATTTCTGAATTTCAAAAAAGATAGAAAAATAACTGGGGATATTATGTGATTAGTTAGTATTCCATATACTAGTTGGTATTTCAAATATCCGATTCAAGCAGGCAAAGAGATGGTTGAATCAAAATAATTTTGTTTAAAGCTCGATTTTTTTTCAGAGGGCAATATGAATGTGTTATCATGTTCCATCAACACACTAAATGGGTTATACGATATATCTGCTGTGGAAGTAGGCCAACATTTCTATTGGCAAATCGGGGGTTTCCAAGTCCATGGCCAAGTACTTATTACTTCTTGGGTTCTAATTGCTATCTTATTAGGTTCAGCTACTACAGCTATTCGGAACCCACAAACCATTCCGAATGGGGGTCAAAATTTCTTCGAATATGTTCTTGAATTCATTCGAGATGTGAGTAAAACTCAAATTGGAGAAGAATATGGCCCTTGGGTTCCTTTTATTGGGACTATGTTTCTATTTATTTTTGTTTCTAATTGGTCAGGAGCTCTTTTACCTTGGAAAATCATACAATTACCTCATGGAGAGTTAGCCGCACCCACGAATGATATAAATACTACCGTTGCTTTGGCTTTACTCACGTCAGTGGTATATTTCTATGCGGGTCTTACCAAAAAAGGATTAAGTTATTTTGGGAAATATATTCAACCAACTCCAATCCTTTTACCCATTAACATCTCAGGAGATTGCACAAAGCCCTTATCACTTAGTTTTCGACTTTTCCAAAATATCTTAGCCGATGAATTAGTAGTTGTTGTTCTTTAGTACCTTCAGTGGTTCCTATCCCTGTCATGTTCCTTGGATTATTTACAAGTGGTATTCAAGCTCTTGTTTTTGCAACTTTAGCCGCGGCTTATATAGGTGAATCTATGGAGGGCCATCATTGAAATAGTCTTTTTTTTTTTTAGCTTTATGCAAAGCAATGTATGTGTGGCTCAAGATAATTGACTTAAGAAATAGAAATATACAATGATGCTATATGCGATAGAAAATAGAAAGTAATAGGAACAAAAAAAGGAAAGAGATCTAAAAGACCTTTTTCCTTTAATTTCCTTTTCGTCCACTTACTATCATACCTTCCCTCAACGAATATTCGCTTTATATTGGTCAGCCAATCTTATTATTCAAATCAAAATTGGAATTAGATATATGTTTACCACATGTAATTAAATAAAAAACACGAGAAACTATTCTACTTTCAGTTGATTTTATTCAACAATTGACCAAAAGAAAATATTAATAAATAATAAATTGCATGAACTTAGATGAATCAAATAATGATATTTCTATGCATATGCAATAATTCGCCCTAATTAATTTGCTCATTTAGATTGTATTCAGGTGGAATAATGATAAAGAAAATGGAAGGGAGAAAAGAATTTACAAAAAAGGGATTCCTGAAAAATGGATTAATTATTGATTCGAAGAGGGGAGTCGAACTAGATATATGTATTTTAATGGTCCTAAGCCAACTCTTGTAGATGTTTTGATGATCGATTCTTGAATTCGATTGAATCTAAGATGAATGCTTGGTTTATGTTAGGGAAGAACGACATGTATATGTGATATTAGATATTGACTAGTTATATATAAACTAAAGATATATTTCATTTTCTCTACTATTGTATGTGGATTCCAAAAGAAGTCCTTCCATCTCGTTGTGACTATGAATTGACTGAATAAGGAGATGAAATCAAGAAAAAGATGGAAGAATTAAAATAACAGTTCGGAACCAAGGAATGGAAGGATGAAAGTCCTATGGATTCACAGAGATTCTGTTGATAGAAACGAAAAAGAGAGATATTGAAATAGTTCTGATAATTCAATAATATCATTACTTCAATTCGAAGGTGTTAGTTACTTCGACTGGATGAATCTTGCCGATGGAATAATTAAGTCATAATTCATTGGTTGATTGTATCATTAACCATTTCTTTTTTTTTTTAGTACGAGGAACTTATCATGAATCCACTGATTTTTGCTGGATTGGCCGTAGGGCTTGCTTCTATTGGACATGGAGTTGGTCAAAGGACTGCTGCGGGTCAAGCTGTAGAGGGTATCGCGAGACAGCCTGAGGTAGAGGGAAAAATACGAGGTATTCTATTGCTTAGTCTAGCTTTTATGGAAGCTTTAACAATTTAAGGATTTGTTGTAGCATTAGAACTTTTATTTGCAAATCCTTTTGTTTAATCTTAGAAATATGAAAAATACATATTTTTCATATTTTATTGCCTTGGACCTCTTGTTTGCTTTTTCAAATTATATCAAGGTTTAACTCCTACAATTACTTATTTGTTGAGAAAATACCCCACGGGAAGGGCTGATTTGCAAATGAGGAATTAGCATATGACTCGCATTCATCCTTTCCCGTTCGTAGTCCAAGGGAAACTCTTTTTTTTAGGAGGTGTTGCAACAGCAAGGGGGTAGTTTATACTTTATAACTCGAATATTTTTTGACTCGATAAAAAAGGAAAAGAATAAATAGGCAAAGTGGTACAAAAAGAACTTTGATCGATTTTTGAGTCTATCTATAAGAGGAGATCCTATGAAAAATGTAACCGATTCTTTTGTTTCTTTGGGCCACTGGCCATCTGCCAGTAGTTTTGGATTTAATATCGATATTTTAGCAACAAATCCAATAAATCTAAGTGTAATGATTCGTGTATTGATCTTTTTTGGAAAGGGAGTGTCTGTGAGTTGTTTATTTCAAGAATAGGCTGGATCCAACCAGCTGGACATTTTTCCTTTATAACTAGGAAAGAGAGGTGCATGATCTCGCGAATTACTTCTAAAGAAATTAATAAATTATATGTAAGAACAATAGCATTTCGTGATTAATTGGCAAATCTACTTTGATTTCATAGGAACCAGTAATGTGGGATTGTTAAGATGGTTAAAGCAAACCGTTTGAAGTCTAGAAGTGGCATGGTACTCTTTCTACCACTATGTTAATATAGTGATGGTTTTCAAATGAATATTTTATCGATATAGAACACTCATCTCGATAAAATGATTTGGACCACTTATTCGAAAATGGGCATTTTTCCTCTTTTATCCAATGCTGAATTGACGACCTATGTCTTATGTATAAGTCAGAAGAATTTTTTGGATTTGAAGTGAAGAAAAAAAGAAACAACTTTGCTGACAATTACATATTTTTTATTTTATCAGAAGAGTCCTCCAAGTATTTTGGTTTTACATTAGATTAAGTTTTTTTTTTAAATATGAATAAAGAAGAGAGGATAGGCTCATTACATTCATAAAAACATATATGAGAATTTACCCTAAGTAATTGAGCGTGAGAGCCAAATGAATCGAAAGATACATGTTTGGTTCGGGAAGGGATTATGGAAGTTTTGAAATGAATGGAAAGATAATCTACTTTCATTAAGTGATTTATTAGATAATCGAAAATAGAGGATCTTGAATACTATTCAAAATTCAGAAGAACTACGTGGGGGGGGGGGGCATTGAACACTTGGAAAAAGCCCGGGCTCGCTTACGGAAAGTGGAAATAGAAGCAGATCAGTTTTGGGTGAATGGATACTCTGAGATAGAGCGAGAAAAATGGAATTTGAGTAATTCAACTTCTAAGACTTTGGAACAATTAGAAAATTACAAAAATGAAATGATTTAGTTTAAACAGTAAAGGGCGATTAATCAAGTTCGACAACGGGTTTTCCAACAAGCCTTACAAGGAGCTTTAGGAACTCTGAATAGTTGTTTAAATGAGTTACATTTACGTACCATTAGTGCTAATATTGGCATGTTGTGATCGATGAATGAAATAATCGATTAGTCTTTCTACTATAGGCATTATTTTTATTCTTTTAAAAATAAAAAATAATTAAGAAATACTCATGGTAACCATTCGAGCCGATGAAATTAGTAATATTATCCGTGAATGTAAACAATATAATAGAGAAGTTAAGATTGAAAAATAATTTTGGTGTTGTATTAATGGGTGATGGTTTAATGATACAAGAAGGAAGTTCTGTAAAAGCAACAGGAAGAATTGCTCAGATACCAGTGAGCGAGGCCTATTTAGGTCGTGTTATAAATGACCTGGCTAAACGTATTGATGGTAGAGGTGAAATTTTAGCTTCGGAATCTCGACTAATTGAATCTCCCGCTCCAGGTATTATTTCATGGCATTCCGTATATGAGCCTCTTCAAATCGAGCTTATTGCTATTGGGGACAGACAGACTGGTAAAATAGTAGGAGCCACATATATGACTCTCAATCAACAAGGTCAAAATGTAATATGTGTTTATGTAGCTATTGGTCAAAAAGCATCTTCTGTGGATCAGGTAGAACTACTTTACAGGAAAGGGGGGGGGGTGATGGAATACACTATTGTGGTAGCCGAAACGGCGGATTCTCCTGCTACATTACAATACCTTGCTCTTTATACAGGAGCAGCTTTGGCTGAATATTTTATGTACTGTTTGGCTGAATATTTTATGTACTGTAAACAACACACTTTAATCATTTATGATAATCTCTCCAAACAAGCCCAAGCTTATCACCAAACGTCTCTTCTATTACAAAGACCGCATGGTCGTGAAGCTTATCCAGGGGATGTTTTTTATTTGCATTCACGCCTTTTGGAAAGAGCTGTTAAATCAAGTTCTAATTTAGGTGAAGGAAGCATGACCGCATTACCAATAGTTGAAACTCAATTGAGAGATGTTTCGGCTTATATTCCTACTTATATAGTTTCCATTACTGATGGACAAATATTCTTATCCGTCGATCTATTCAATGCTGGAATCAGATTTGCTATTAATGTGGGTATCTCCATTTCCAGAGTAGGGTCTGGAGCTCAAATTAACGCCATGAAACAAGTAGTTGGTAAATTAAAGTTGGAACTGGTGCAATTCGCAGAATTAGAAGTCTTTACACAATTTACTTCGGATCTCGATAAAGCTACTTAGAATCAATTGGCAAGAGGTCAACGATTACGTGAATTGCTTAAACAATCCCAAGCAGCTCTTCTCATGGTAGAAGAACAGATAATGACTATTTATACTGGAACAAATGGTTATCTTGATTCATTAGAAATTGAACAGGTAAGGGAATTTCTTGTTGAGTTACGTACTTACTTAAAAACTTTAAAAACTAATAAACCTCAATTCCAAGAAATCATATCTTCTACTAAGACATTTACTGAGGAAGCAGAAGTCCTTTTGAAAGAAGCTATTCAGGAATAAATGGAACGGTTCCTACTTTAGGAACAAGCATAACATAAAGAAATTACTCAGTTTTTTCTTTAAAAAAAACAATAATCAAGTGTCTAGGATTCAAATTATGTAAAAAGTCTTTCTTGCTATCGAAATAAAAAAAATATGGAAATAAATTGCGTCTAATAGGATTTGAACCTATACCAAAGGTTTAGAAGACCTCTGTCCTATACATTAGACAATGGACGCTGTTCATTTCGATTTTTTCGTATTTTGACTTTTCTACCTCTTGTTTGAAAAAAAAAATCGAATTGTATGTGAGGAATTTTTTGGAATTGTATATTCAATGATTCACTAACTCTAATTAGAGTATATTCTAGATTATAATTTGAATAGAATATTTAGAAAAAGGATATAAGCGAGTAGCAGGAATCGAACCCGCATCATTAGCTTGGAAGGCTAGGGGTTATAGTCGGCGTTGATTCAGCATTTTGAACGTCTCTAATTCAAAACCGAATATGAAACTTTGGTTTCATTTGGCTCTTTTATGGAAGATGAGTAAATTCCTAGATCTAAGATGTGAACAAAATTCTACCCATAACACCTATGCCAGCTTTTTGTCTGAATACAGACAAAACGAATCGCTTTCTAGATGATCCTTCTAGAGGAAGGTCATTCTAACAATCTTTCTAGTTACTTCGTTCTCTATTTCTATTTGAGAGGATCTTAAGGAAAAGGATTTTGTTTCCACCGATCTAAAACAATATGCCGATGCCTCTAGTAAACCAAAGTCATCGTTTAATAGCTATTTTGCTTCAATTTCTCTAGTAAACCAAAGTCATCGTTTAATAGCTATTTTGCTTCAATTTCTTTCTCTACAAATCAAAAATGGAAGATTTAGTTACGATTGGAAATCTACTTTCTATCTTTAGCCATGGATCCTTTACTCATACTTATTCAATTAGAAGTCTTGATCCAATTCCAAAATTATGTTTCGCAATTTCATAATCCAACTTTTCACTTTCTAAGTGACTCATGGATAGAAATCACGAGAATTTTTTTTTTTGAATTTTTCATTGAGAGGTAAAGGATTAAATCCTTTTAAGAAATAAAGTTTTTGATCGGAATATGAATAAGACTGAAAGACCCTTTAACTATTAAAGGGGTAATAGAACGAATCACACTTTTACCACTAACCTATACCAGCTACAATGCGATTATTGTATACAAATGGACCTTTTGTCGAACAAGATAATTGGCATGATCAAGATAGGATTGGATCATCAAAGAATCATCAAAATTAGAGTATTGAAATTTTTCGTGGAGGGGGGGGGGGATTTACAATTTAATAAGATTCTGAAAGGAGGGTTCATTTTATTTAAATTAAATAACTAAAGTTTTATCTTTTTCTGAAGAAGTTTTGATAGCCACGGATCACAAAAAACACTAAAATCATAACAGAAAAATGTATTGTGGAAAAATTGATAGTTTCTTTTTTAGTTCCGAAAATGAAACTAAAATTCAAATAGAAAAATATAAAGAATGTAAATAGTCTTTCTTCTTTTCGTTGTTGCTTGAATATTTTACATTCAATTGAATATAATAAATCAAAATCATTTTTGTTTTCAAATCAAATAAATCATTATTTATCTATAATTCGTTGGAAAAAAAAGGGGCCTGGCTAGGTACTGATCAGATCAGGCCATCACAATGAGAAGGGCCTTTCGAACAAAATCAACACAAAGATGTCTTTTTTTTATCTTTTTTTTTCATTTTCTATTTATAGGCTCGTTCGAGCCCTTCCTTTATCTAATTATCTAATCTAAAAGAAATTCCTGATTTGTATATCTCTATAGAATAGAGAAAGAAAGACTCCTTACATTATATGTAATGTAGTAATTCTCTTTTTCAATTGGGAGAGATGGCCGATTGGACTAAAGCGTCGGATTGCTAATCTGTTGTACAAGTTATTCGTGCGAAGGTTCGAATACCTCTTTTTTCGGTTCCGTTGATGACTTGGTTTATATTTGTTTTTCAAATTTTTGAAATCTTAGTTAAACGTGTCGAATAGATAAAATCCTAAGAAAATTTGATAATTAACCAAGGAAAAGCCCTTTGGATTTTATTCTTCACGTCCAGGATTATGTCTTGGATCATTAGACAGGAATCCAAAGATGAAGAGAGAAACAATATCACTACAGTATAAATGATGAGTTTCAGAGTATGCATTACACAATCTCCAAGATGATTTTTTGTTGGGAAAAAAAAAGAGAATAGATCTTCTATTTTTCTACCACATATCCTATTTTGACACCAAGAAATGAGGTTTTACTAGAAATAGAAATGAATTGTCAGAAATTTATTTGGAATAAGAGTTTTTCATTAACAAAAATTTCTTTCATATCCAAATTCGATATTGTGGAAGACTCTAATATAATTATAATTAGTATAATAGGGTTAGGGTCTTTCACTGGAAAAGGGTCAAAAAAAGTAGAAAATGGGGTAAGCCGGATTTATGGCGACTATCCAAGAATTTCAAAGTGTGATTCGAGAGTTCAGACTCTAAAACTTATCCGATTTTATCAATTGTTAGAGAATTTTTTCTCGAAGAAATCACGAATCTTCTAGGATATTATTAAGGATCTCATCGAGAACTTACAGCAGCTTGCCTAAGAGAAAAAAAAAACACAGGTATGACTGGCATAACATCCACGATTGGATTCAAAAAAACATAGGCTTCAGGCAATTTGCCGAAGAAAAAACTACTCGAATAAAGGGTAGAATTAAGACAAATACAGATCAAACTAAAGATATTAAGCATAACAGACATTTTATTCTTGAAGATAATTGCATTTTGATTGAGTTATTGATATGAGGAAAAATGAAGAAAGGAAGTAAGGTATACAAAAAATTCTTCTTTTTCTTTGAACCCACCCAATAAAAAATCCTCCAATTCTCAAAGGAGAATAGAAGAAATCATACTTTCATGCAATAGTTTAATTGAATTATATGTAATGATCAATAAATTAAGTTGAATTCTATATCTATATGGATTAAAATCCTAGTAATAATCTATTCTATAGATATTTGGACTGGAGTTGACAAACAACTAATAACAATATTATTGTTTCTTAGTGTAGATTAGAAATTGATAATGGGGCACGACCAAGTGGTAAGGTAACAGGTTTTGGTCTTGCTATTCAGAGGTTCGAATCCTTTCGTACTAGAGCCATATCCATTTTTTATAATTTTAGAATAAAGATTGTTTTCTTGAACAATTTTCTGTTTAAATTCTAATTTTAGATGGAATGTGATTCTTTTATAACTTATATGAATCATATCTTTTTTCACAAACTGAACTGAATCGAGTTCAAATGACACGCATCAGGACCTAAATCTATTTTTTATCAGATAAGATGAGAACATGGATCAAAACAAAAGAGTTTGAATTCAAAAAAGTTGGGTGGGTTTTTCATCATATGTTCATTCCCTTTTATATTTAGGAAAGTTAGTTACTTAGAAAAACTTTCCATCCCATATCTATTTGAATTTTCAACGATGGATGTATTTTGAATTGAGATGCAAAAGAATCTATATTCCCTATCTCTTATTATTTATCTCGTAAATGAGGGAGTCTAATTAGTAATTAGATTTTTCTTGAGATCTCTGAATTCGAAACAAGAGTGAGTTCTTGATACTAATTAAATTCAATCAATAGGACTAGGTCTCTTAGTGGGTTAGACTAAAGCTTGACTAGATTTGGACTTATTGTTTGTCTTTGTAACTAGACAAGTCATTTCCCATACCGGATCAGGATTCATTTTTTTTTTGGCTCTATCATTCCTCTAGAAAGAATAGGGGAGTGGATATGAGATAATCATTATTAATTTAAATATATGTATCTGTCCAAATCTCATTAACAAATGATCAAATAACATATTTATATATGTTTATATATTATGGAATTGATGTTTTTTCTTTGAATCTCGTTTATTTATTTTATTTAGGTATTTTTTTTGTTTGGCCATAATGAAGAATTGTAAATCTATGTAATGATTGGATTGAGGCAGGGGTGATTTATCCTATCTCTTTTATTCACTTTATGACAAGATTCAATTATTGAAATATTAATCAACCCCATGTTAAACAAAATGCATATAAAATGAGGAAATGTTTATCTTATATGTATCTTTCTATTTCACTGACAATAGTCTTTCGATTTTTGTGAAAAAGGATTGGGATCCCTTAAATTTTTTAAACTAAAATTAGTTAAATTAAGTATTATAGAATATCTATAACAGTGACAATTGTTTAGTCTATCTGATAGATACAAAAACCCCTCTCAATTTTTTTTTGATTTGGATTTTCGCAATCAGATGAAAAGAATAAGGATTCAAATCTTACCTTACATCAGTTTTTTTATCCATCTCATGAAAAAAAATGGGATTTCTTTCTTCTTTTTTGTGATCTATTTATCTATTTGAAATCAGTGATGGGTTAATTAAAAAAAAAGGACTTATCTTTTCTTTTAATGATGTCTGAATAAGAACCTTTTTCATTCGAAATAGTTTTAATAAATATTTTGAATGATTCCTTGTAAATTGAAACTTTGGTACTCAAAAAGTAGGAAATAGGTCAATCTATCATATTGAGTCACTTGAAGTAGCAGACTCTTCGCTCGACATAGTTTGTTCTGTTCTACTCGAACCCTTCATTTTTTGCTTTTTGTTGGGTTGTAAATAGTCCACGATGGATCTCGAGTGGAAATGATTAATTCATTTCTCCGGGGCAAGGATCTAGGGTTAATGCCAATCAATAAATTGGAACAACTTCGTAAATATATTTTCGAGATAGAAATGGAAAGGATCCACTTTGAGCAAGTTTCCAATTCAAAAGCAAAACCTGTTGGAATTGATCAAACATTTTCAATCCAAAGTGTATCACGCGGGAATCAACTGTCCGTAGGATTCTTTGATAGAAAGAGAAATCACAAAAAAGGGTATGTTGCTGCCATTTTGAAAGGATTAAGAAGCACCGAAGTAATGTCTAAACCCAATGATTTAAAACAAAGATAAAGGATCCCAGAACAAGGAAACACCCTTTTAATTGTTCAATAGACTCAATAATTGGATCAGACTAAAGAATCAAAATAGAATTTTAAACGAGACAAACAAAAGGGGGGTAAAGATCACTCAATAAATGAAATTTATTAAATATTTTTTCCTTTAAGCTATTTGAGAGTTATCCAACTTGAGTTATGAGTACGAATGATTTCTTTTTCATTTTTAGGAAGGAAGAAGAAAAAAAGACTTAAATCATAGTCTAATTGATTTTATGGGCTAATTTGTCATCTATTAGAATTCCATACATAGACAAAAATTTGAATAAAATCATTTTTTGTCGAGCCGTACGAGGAGAAAACTTCCTATACGTTTCTAGGGGGTATTGTTCATCTACATCTATCCCAATGAGCCGTCTATCGAATCGTTGCAATTGATGTTCGATCCCGAAGAGAAGGAAAAGATCTTTGAAAAGTGGGTTTTTATCATCCACTGAAGAATCAAACTTATTTAAATGTTCCTGCTATTCTATACTTCCTTGAAAAGGGTACTCAACCTATAGGAACTGTTCCGGATATTTAAAGAAGGCAGAAGTTTTTAAGGAACTTCGACCTAATCAAACGAAATTCAATTAAAGAAATACCAAGGGGGTAGTAATTTGTATATAACTTTGTATAACTTTTCTCTACTATTTTTTTTATTTCTCCCCTTAATCCTACTTTATTCGTATCTATTTCTCATTGCTTCTGTCGAATTCCATGGTCGATAACAACAAAACCTTAGTTTATTGATCATATAAATCTCAAATTCGGACATTTCATTTCTTTCAATTATGTGTTTTTCGTTGGAATTTGACTAACCAACAAGGAATCTAGTTTGTTTATTCCACTTGGATTGATGAAATACATTAAAAATTCGATATTTTTTTTTCCAATTCTTATTTTCCCATCTACACTTTTTTGTATCTATGTAGATTAGATATCTAGTGTCAATCCAAGAAAATTTGGAAAATTATTTCATTGTTAAATTGAAATTTTTTGAGTTAAAAAAAAAAAAAGATTTCAATGAAATTTCTTTTGTTTTTTTCCATTGTATTCCTTTCTCAACATTTATATTGACAATAGTGTATCGAAAAAATATAAGTCAGTGAAGTGGATCCATTTATTTCCGTACCATAGGTTTGTTTTTTTACTTTACCTCATTCCTTTCTTTGATATTGATACAAGAGGTTTTTAAATTGAAAAAAAAAAAAGTAGATAACATAAGAGGTACTCTATCAATTTTGACAATTCTCTCTCTCTCTCTCTCTCTCTCTCTATATATATATATTTTTTTCTTTTATCTGATAATTTCTTGTATTTTGATCTGATCTATTCATTTTTATGTTTCTAATCCGTTAGAAAATCTGTTTTTTTAGATTTCTTAGCTGAATTGTTTGATTACCTCGTCTAATTTCTTTTCTCATTATTTAATCGATAATTGATTTAGATTGTATCTTCACACCCTTTAATTTAAATACTTAAATTATGTTTAAATTTTTTATATTTTCTTTGGGTTGCTAACTCAACGGTAGAGTACTCGGTTTTTAAGTGCGGCTAGAATCTTTTACACATTTGGATGAAGCGAAGAATTCGTCCATACCATTGGTAAAGTTTGGAAGATTGCAACTGATCTTGAAAGGGAATGAATGGAAAAAATAGCATGTCGTATCAACGAAGAGTTCTGAGTCTATTTCATTTTTATCGGATCGGTACAGAACCCTGTTCGAATTCTTGGAACGGAACAAAAAAAAGTTGGGTCGAATGAATAAATGGATAGGGCCCAATGGCTTCAATTAATTATGAGAAAGAAAAAGCAACCAGCTTCTATTCTTAAATTTGAATAATTTCCCGATCTAATTAGATGTTAAAAATAGATTAGTACTTGATACGGCAAGGACTTCTCCCCCCATGAGTGGATTCTATATTTTTTTAATGAATCATAACTATTGGTATTCTCCATTATGGAATGGAGATGCATATGTAAAAGAAGCAGTATATTGATGAAGAAAGTTTTTTTTTCCGAAATCAAAATAGCGATTAGGTTCAAAAAATAAAAGATTTCTAACCATCTTGTTATCCCATAACATAGACCAATTAAATGAAATGGAAAAAAAGAGAGGGTAGAGAATTTGTCGATAAGTTTACCTGTTTCCGAGGTATCTGTTCTTACTAGAACACCTCGTTTTACTGTATCGCACTATATATCATTTGATAACCCACAAAATTCTTCTAACTTTGGTTCAAATAAAATTTCAAATGGAGGAAATCCAAACATATTTACAGCTAGATAAATCTCAACAACACGACTTCTTATATCCACTTATCTTTCAGGAGTATATTTATGGACTTGCTCATGATTAGGGTTTCAATAGATCGATTTTGTTGAAAAATCCAGGTTAAGACAATAAATCCAGTTTATGAATTTTAAAACGGTTAATTAGTCAAATATATCAATAGAATCATTTGCTTATTTTTTTGCTAATGATTCTAACCAAAATCCATTTTTGGGGCGCAACAAGAATCTGTATCCTCAAATCATATCAGAAGGGTTTGCATTTATTGTGGAAATTCCATTTTCTCTACGATTAATACTTTCTCTAGAAGGGATAAAAAAAGATAGTGAAATCTCATAATTTACGATCAATTCATTCAATATTTCCTTTTTTACAGGACAAATTTTCACATTTAAATTTTGTGTTAGATATACTAACACCCCATCCCATCCATCTGGAAATCTTGGTTCAAACTCTTCGCTATTGGGTAAAAGATGCCTCTTCTTTGCATTTATTACGATTCTTTCTTCATGAGTATTGTAATTGGAATAGTCTTATTACTCCAAAGAAAGCCAGTTCTTCTTTTTCAAAAAGGAATCAAAGATTATTCTTCTTCTTATATAATTCTCATGTATGTGAATACGAATCTATTTTCGTCTTTCTACGTAACCAATCTTCTCATTTACGATCAACATCTTCTAGAGCTCTTCTTGAACGAATCTATTTCTATGGAAAAATAGAACGTCTTGTAGACGTCTTTGTTAAGGATTTTCAGACCAATCTATGCTTGCTCAAGGATCCTTTCATGCATTATGTTAGGTATCAAGGAAAATCAATTCTGGCTTCAAAAGAGACGCCTCTTTTGATGAATAAATGGAAATATTACCTTGTAACTTTTTGGCAATGTTATTTTTCGCTGTGGTTTCATCCAAGAAGGATTTATCTAAACCAATTATCTAATCATTCCCTTGAATTTGTGGGCTATCTTTCAAGTGTGCGACTAAACGCGTACGGAGCCCAATTCCAGAAAATTCATTTCTAATCAATAATGCTATTAAGAAGTTCGATACTCTTGTTCCAATTATTCCTCTGATTAGATCATTGGCTAAAGAAAAATTTTGTAACTTACTAGGGTATCCCATTAGTAAGTCGGTTCAGACTGATTTATCAGATTCTGATATTATTGATCGATTTGGGCGTATATGCAGAGATCTTTCTCATTATCATAGCGGATCTTCCAAAAAAAAAAAAAAGAGTTTGTATTGAATAAAGTATATACTTCGACTTTTTGGTACTAGAACTTTGGCTCGGAAACACAAAAGTATTGTACGTGCTTTTTTGAAAAGATTAGGCTCGGAATTATTGGAAGAATTTCTTATGTCGGAAGAACAAGTTCTTTCTTTGACCTTCCCAAAAGCTTCTTCCACTTTGCGGGGAGTATATAGAAGTTGGATTTGGTATTAAAAATATTATTTGTATCAATGATCTGATCAAACATAAATAATTATTCTGAAAGCTTGGAAATAGAAAATTTTCCTAAATTAGATGGATGAAGAAATAGCAAAATAAAAATGTGATTTCCACTATTTTGAAATGTTGATGTAGTATGTACTAAGGGTTAAATCAACTGAGTATTCAACTTTTTAAAGTCTTTATAGATGTATACATAGGGAAAGCCATGTGCAATGAAAAATGCAAGCACGGCTTGGGGAGGGGTTTTTTCTTATTTAGTTAACATAACAAAAAAATTATCTACTCCATCGGCTAGTTTCGGGTTCGAATCCCGGGGAACCCACCGTCATATTGAAATTTTATGTATAGAAATCTGTATTGTCTTTTTGCAATCCACTTCATTCATTTACAAAAAAATTCAAATACATCTAGATAATTATTGGATTGGATTGGTTGACACGACCATATAAGTCATGTTATACTGTTAAATAACAAGCCTTCCATTTTTAATTTCGATTTATATTATAGAAAATTAGTGTGCTTGGTAGTCCCTGGTGATTAAATTACCAAGATTTTACCATGATTGCAATTTTAGAGAGACGCGAAAGCAAAAGCCTATGGGGTCGCTTCTGTACCTGGATAACCAGCACCGAAAACCATCTTTAGAGATTTTACCACGACTACAATTTTAGAGAGACGTGAAAGCAAAAGCCTATGGGGTCGCTTCTGTAACTGGATAACCAGCACCGAAAACCATCTTTACATTGGATGGTTTGGTGTTTTGATGATCCCTACCTTATTGACGCAACTTCTATATTTATTATTGCCTTCATTGCTACTCCTCTAGTAGATATTGATGGTATTCGTGAACCTGTTTCTGGATCTCTACTTTACGAAAACAATATTATCTCAAGTGCCATTATTCCTACTTCTACAGTTATAGGTTTGCACTTTTACCTAATCTGGGAAGCGGCATCCGTTGATGAATGGTTATACAACGGGGGTCCTTATGAACTAATTGTTCTACACTTCTTACTTGGTGTATCTTATTACAGAGGTTGTGAGTGGGAGCTTAGTTTCCATCTAGGTATGCGACCTTGGATTGCTATTGCATATTCAGCACCTGTTGCAGCTGCAACCGCTGTTTTCTTGATCTACCCAATTGGTCAAGAAGTTTTTCTGATGGTATGCCTCTAGGAATTTCTGGTACTTTCAACTTCATGATTGTATTCCAGGCTGAGCACAACATCCTTATGCACCCATTTCACATGTTAGGCGTAGCTGGTGTATTCGACGGCTCCCTATTCAGTGCTATGCATGTTTCCTTGGTAACATCTAACTTGATCAGGGAAACCACAGAAAATGAATCTGCTAATGCAGGTTACAGATTCGATTAAGAAGAAGAAACTTATAATATCGTAGCCGCTCATGGTTATTTTGGCCGATTAATCTTCCAATATGCTAGTTTCAACAACTCTCGCTCGTTACACTTCTTCCCAGCTGCTTGGCCTGTAGTAGGTATCTAGTTCACTACTTTAGGTATTAGCACTATGGCTTTCAACCTAAATGGTTTCAATTTCAACCAATCCGTAGTTGATAGTCTAGGTAGTGTAATTAATACTTGGGATGATATCATTAACTGTGCTAACCTTGGTATGGAAGTTATGCATGAATGTAATGCTCATAACTTCCCTCTAGACCTAGCTTCTATCGAAGTTCCATCTACAAATGGATAAGACCCGATCTTAGTGTATCCGAGTTATTGAAAAAAAAGAAAAAGAAAACAAAGGAGCAGTAAACTCTTTCTTGTTCTATCAAGAGGGCGTTATTGCTCCTTTATTTTCTTTTTAATTACTACTACTTTTTTTAGTCATATTGTACTTACATAGACTTTTATTCGTTACATTACCGAAAAAGAAATAAAGGGGATTATTTTTCTTAGGGGTTGATTGATGATTGAGTATTATTTGTTCGTTATTTATGCATTTTTATTTTCATTAATCTACCCATCTTTAGCGAAGTTTTTTTGACATTTAAATTTGAAATTAAAATGAGAAAAATTAGAATTTTTGCTTAATATTTTTATCTCTCAGATAAAAATATCTCACAAATAAGCAAATAAGAAAGAAGATAAATGAAATGGTTGAAATTCAACCTTTTGTCTTAAAATAAAAAAGTCTAAGAGGGGAGAATGTAGCCAAGTGGATTAAGGCAGTGGATTGTGAATCCACCATGCCCGGGATCAATTCCTGTCGTTTGCCCATAACTAAAATGATATCATTATCCTCCTTTTTTTTTTTTTTTTGGTTTTTGTAAAGACGAAGAAAGAAATTCTATTTGCTTGCCTATTTATTACGGCGACGAAGAATCAAATTATCACTATATTTATTCCTTTTTCTACTTCTGCTTCCAAGTGCAAGACAACCCCAAGGGGTTGTAGGTTTTTTTTTCTACCAATTGGGGCTCTCCCTTCATATATTATGATATGAATATACTACACCAATTCGTTATGTAGGAATGATGAGATTCCATTGATACAGAACCAATTCGAATAGACTTATTGGAGGGTCCCATTGGCGTGCATCCAGTAGGAATTGAACCTACAAATTCGCCAATTATGAGTTGGCCGCTTTAACCATTTAGCCATGGATGCTTAGCGAGGATCCTCGTACATGGTGAATAACCAAATTCCAATTGAAATGAAATCTTTAGGATAAATCAATGCAATTTAAGAGGAATCAATGAAAGGACATCAATTTAAAACCTGGATTTTCAAATTGAGAGAGATTAAGAATTCTCACTATTTCTTAGATTCATGGACCCAATTCAATTCAGTGGGATCTTTCATTCACATTTTTTTTCCACCAAGGATATTTTCTATAACTCTTTCACCCCCGAATTTGGAGTATCCTACTTTCACGCAATTCACAGGAGTAAACAAACAATCGATATTTCACGATCAAGGGTGTAATACTCTTTGTAGTAGCGGTCCTTATATATTGTATTAACAATCGAAATATGGTCGAAAGAAAAAATCTCATTTTGAGAGGGCTTCTTCCTATACCTATGAATTCCATTGGACCTAGAAATGATACATTGGAAGAATTCGTTGGGTCTTCCAATATCAATAGGTTGATTGTTTTGCTCCTGTATCTTCCAAAAGGAAAAAAGATCTCAAAGAGTTGTTTTCTGAATCTGAAAGAGAGTACTTGGGTTCTCCCAATAACTAAAAAGTGTAGCATGCCTGAATCTAACTAGGGTTCGCGGTGGTGGAGGAGCTGGATCGAAAAAAAGAGGGATTCTAATTGCAAGATATCTAATGAAATTGTCGTTGTAATTGAGATCTTATTCAAAGAGAAAGATATCAAATATCTGGAGTTTCTTTTTGTATATTATATGGATGATTCGATCCACAAGGACTATGATTGGGAATTTTTTAATCGTCTTTCTCTGAGGAAGAGGTGAAATAAAATCAACTTGAATTCGAGACCGCTATTCGAAATCTTAGTAAAACACTGGATTTCTTATCTCATGACTGCTTTTCGTGAAAAAATATGTGAATCGGGATCCTGATGCGTATAGATACAAATGGTCCAATGGGAGCAATAATTTTCAGGAATATTTGGAACATTTCGTTTCTGTGCAGAAAAGCCGTTTGCAAGTAGTGTTCGATCAATTACATATTAATCAATATTCGATTGATTGGTCTAAGGTTATCAACAAAAAAGATTTGTCTAAGCCACTTCGTTTCTTTTTGTCCAAGTCACTTCTTTTTTTGTCCAAGTTGCTTTTCTTTTTGTCTAACTCACTTCCTTTTTTTTGTGTGAGTTTTGGGCATATCCCCATTCATAGGTCCGAGATCTACATCTATGAATTGAAAGGTCTGAATGATCAACTCTGCAATCAATTGTTAGAATCAATAGATCTTCAAATTGTTCATTTGAAAAAATGGAAACCTTTCTTATTGGATGATCTTGATACTTCCTAAAAATCGAAATTCTTGATCAATGGAAGAACAATATCACCCTTTTTGTTCAATAAGATCCCAAAGCGGATGATTGACTCATTCCATATTATAAATAATCGTAGGAAATCCTTTGATAACATGGATTCCTATTTCTCGATGATATTCCACAATCAAGACAATTGGCTGAATCCCGTGAAACCATTTCATTGAAGTTCATTGGTATCTTCTTTTTATAAAGCAAATCGACTTCGATTCTTGAATAATCCACATCATTTATGCTTCTATTGTAACACAAGATTCCCCTTTTCTGCTGAAAAGGTCCGTATCTATAATTATGATTTTATGTATGGACAATTCCTCAATATCTTGTTCATTCATAAAAAAATGTTTTATTTGTGCGTCGGAAAAAAAAAAAGATACTTTTGGGGGGAGAGATATTATTTCACCAATCGAGTCATAGGTATCTAACATATTCATACCTAATTATTTTCCACAAAGTGGTGACGAAACATATAACTTGTACAAATCTTTCCATTTTCCAAATCGATATGATCCATTCGTTTGTAGAACTATTTACTCGATCGCAGACATTTCTAGAACATCTCTAACAGAAGGACAAATAGTCAATTTTGAAAGAACTTATTATCAACCTCTTTCAGATATGAATCTATCTGATTCAGAAGGGAAAAAACTTGCATCAGTATCTCAATTTCAATTCAAACATGGGTTTGATTCACACTCCATGTTCTGAGAAATATTTACCATCCGAAAAGAGGAAAAAATGGAGTCTTTATCTAAAGAAATGCGTTGAAAAAGGGCAGATGTATAGAAGAGATAGTGCTTTTTCAACTCTCTCAAAATGTAATCTATTCCAAACATATATACCATGGTTCCTTACTTCGATAGTGGTACGAATATCTAAATTTGATATTTTTAGATACTTTTTCAGACCTATTGTCGATACTAAGTAAGAGTTAAAAATTTGTATCCATTTTTCATGATATTATGCATGGATCAGGTATATCATGGCGAATTCTTCAGAAAAAATTGTGTCTTCCACAATGGAATTTTATAAGTGAGATTTTGAGTAAGTGTTTACATAGTCTTCTTCTGTTCGAAGAAATGATTCATCGAAATAATGAGTCACCATTGATATCGACAAATGTTCGGGAGTTCCTCTATTCAATCCTTTTCCTTCTTATTGTTGCTGGATATCTTGTTCATACACATCTTCTCTTTGTTTCCCGGGCCTCTAGTGAGTTACAGATAGAGTTCAAAAAGGTCAAATCTTTGATGATTCCATCATCTATGATTGAGTTGCAAAAACTTCTGGATAGATAACCTACATCTGAACTGAATTCTTTCTGGTTATAAAATCTCTTTCTAGTTGCTCTGGAACAATTAGAAGATTCTCTAGAAGAAATACAAGGTTCTGCTTCTGGTGACAACATGCTTGGTCCCGCTTAGGGGATCAAATCAATACGTTCTAAGAAGAAATATTTGAATATCAATCTCATCAATCTCAAACCAAATCCCATCAATTGAATCACTGTTTCGAGAAATACGAGATATCTAAGTCATACAAGTAAATAGATCTATTCATTGATAAGAAAAAGAAAAAACATGATCGGGGATTGGATTGATGATAAAATAGAATCCTGGGTCGCGAACAGTGATTCGATTGATGATGACGAAAGAGAACTCTTGGTTTAGTTCTCCGCCTTAATCACAGAAAAAGAATTTATCAAATTCTATTGAGTCGACTCATAGTGATCATTTATCAAAGAATGACTCTGGTTATCAAATGATTGAACAACCGAGAGCAATTCACTTACAATATTTAGTTGACATTCATAAAAAGTATCTATTGAATTATGAGATCAATACATCTTGTTTAGCAGAAAGACGGGTATTCCTTGCCCATTATCAGACAATCACTTATTCACAAACTTCATGTGGGACTAATACTTTTCATTTCCCATCTCATGGAAAACCCTTTTCGCTCTACTTAGCCTTATCCCCCTCTAGGGGGATTTTAGTGATAGTATCTATAGGAACTGGACAATCCTATTTGGTTAAATACCTAGCGACAAACTCCTATGTTCCTTTCATTATGGTAGTTCTGAACAAGTTCTTGGATACCAAGCCTAAAGGTTTTCTTATTGATGATATCAATATTGACGCTAGTGACGATATCGATCGTGACCTAGATACGGAGCTAGAACTGCTAACTATGATGAATGTGCTAACTATGGATATGATGCCGAAAATAGACCGATTTTATATCTCCCTTCAACTCAAATTAGCAAAAGCAATGTCTCCTTGTATAATATGGATTCCAAACATTCATGATATGGATGTGAATGAGTCGAATTACTTATCTCTCGATCTATTAGTGAACCATCTCTTTGAAAGATATTCCACTAGAAATATTCTTGTTATTGCTTCGACTCTTATTTCCCAAAAAATGGATCCAGCTCTAATAATTCTAAATAAATTAAATACGTGCATTAAGATACGAAGGCTTCTTATTCCACAACAGCAAAAGCACTTTTTCACTCTTTCATATACTAGGGGATTTCACTTGTAAAAGAAAATGTTCCATACTAATGGATTCGTGCCCATAACCATGGGTTCCAATGCACGAGATCTTGTAGCACTTACCAATGAGGCCCTATCGATTAGTATTACACAGAAAAAATCAATTATAGACACTAATACAATTAGATCCACTCTTCATAGACAAACTTGGGATTTGCGATCCCAGTTAAGATCGGTTTAGGATCATTGGATCTTTTTCTATCTGATAGAAAGGGCTGTAGCACAAAATGTACTTCTAAGTAATTGTCACATAGATCCTATATCTATCTATATGAAGAATAGATCATGTAAAGAAGGGGATTCTTATTTGTCCAAATGGTACTTCGAACTTGGAACGAGCATGAAGAAATTAATGATACTTCTTTATCTTTTGAGTTGTTCTGTCGGATCGATCGCTCAAGATCTTTGGTCTCTACTCGGACCTAATGAAAAAAATGGTATAACTTCTTATGGACTCGTTGAGAATGATTCTAATATAGTTCATGGCCTATTAGAAGTAGAAGACGCTTTGGATGGATCTTCACAGACTGAAACAGATTGCAGTCGGTTTGATAATGATCGAGTGACATTGCGTCTTTGGCCAGAACCGAGGAATTCCTTAGATATGATGCAAAATGGAGTTTGTTCTATCTTTGAGATGAGATTTCTCTATGAAAAATACGAATCAGAGTTTGAAGAAGGGGAGGGAGAAGGAGCCCTTGGCTCGTAACAGATAGAGGAGGATTTATTCAATCACATAGTTTGGGCTCCTAGAATATGGTGCCCTTGGGGCTTTCTATTTGATTGTATCGAAAGGCCCAATGAATTGGGATTTTCCTATTGGTCCAGGTCATTTCGGGGCAAGCGGATCATTTATGATGAAGAGGATGAATAAATCCTCCTACATCTATATATAAATGTTGGTTTATCAAGAATACATAAGAAAAACACTTCGAATTGCTAATTAATCATCAGAGATGGCTTAGAACCAATAGTTCATTATCTAATGGATCTTTCCGTTCTAATACTTTACTTGAGAGTTATCAGTATTTATCAAATCTGTTCCTATCTAATGGAACACTGTTGGATAAAATAACAAAGGCATTGTTGAGAAAAAGATGGCTTTTCCCGGATGAAATGAAAATGGGATTCATGTAACAAGACAAAGATTTCTCATTCCTTAGCCGGAAAGATATGTGGCCATGAAAGAGAAAGAGGGATTAAGTAGAACAGAATTGAATGGGTGGTAGAGTCGTGGAAACGCTTTTTTTCCCCATATTTTGGACCTTAGCTCCATGGAACAATATGTTACTGGTGAAACATGGAAGAATTGAAATCTTAGATCAAAACACTATGTATGGATGGTATGAACTGCCCAAACAAGAATTCTTGAACATCGAACAACTAGTTCAGATATTCACAACCAAGAAGTACTGTATTCTCTTTCGGATAGGCCCTGAAAGGAGAAGGAAGGCTGGAATGCCAATAGGCATCTATTATTGAGTTCACTCGAACCGATAGTACCCATTTTGGGAACGTCCAATGCCAAAGTCACTGAATAGGTAAGTCGCCAATCCCTGGACTATATAATCTACTGGGTTATGGGCGAGCATTATACCAGAGATTTCTAATCTACCCTTGTGTGGTTCCTGTTGAAGCATATATTTGAGGTGGGTGCAGGGCATACGATTTTCAAGCAGACTCCCCATTCATTAGATATAGAAGATCACCAAGATTTCGTGATTCACCGCCAAATTTATTCCAATTCTAAGAGCTCAGATCGAATCGTATATCAATACCGATTCGATCCGAGCTCTCTTATTGAATTGCTCATTCAATGAGCATTCTCAATATTATGCCTTGAAGAGGACTCGAAGCTCCACGCTC
>NW_019231564.1:166880-176149 GCF_002742605.1 Olea europaea var. sylvestris
GGGGGGGGGGAGTTATTGTCTATCATCGGCCTCTATGGTAGAATTAGTCGGGGGGCCTAAGAGACAGTGGTTTACCCTGTGGCAGATGTTAGGGGTTCGAGTCCGCTTATCTCCAACTCATGAACTTAGCCGATACAAAACTAATGATAGCACCCAATTTTTCCTTTTCGGTGGTTTGATCTATGATTTATCATTCATGGACATTGATAAGATCTATCTATTTAGCAATACCTTAGGATGGCATAGCCTTAGAAGGGTGAGGTTCAAATGAGGAAAGGGTTACGGTGGATACCTAGGCACCCAGACGAGAAAGAGTGTAGTAATCGACGAAATGCTTCGGGGAGTTGAAAATAAGCATAGATCTGGAGATTTTCAAATAGGGAAACCTTTCGAACTACTGCTAAATCCATGGGTAGGCAAGAGACAACCTGGCAAACTGAAACATCTTAGTAGCCAGAGGAAAAGAAAGTAAAAGTGATTCCCATAGTAGCGGCAAGCGAAATGGTAGCAGCCTAAACCGTGAAAATGGGGTTGTGGGAGAGCAATACAAGTGTCGTGCTGCACCCTAGATGGAGAAAGTCCAGTAGCCGAAAGTATCACTAGCTTACGCTCTAACCTGAGTAGCATGGGACATGTGGAATCCCGTATGAATCGGCAAGGACCACCTTGCAAGGCTAAATACTCCTGGGTGATTGATATCGAAGTAGTACCATGAGGGAAGGGTGAAAAGAAACCCCATCGGGGAGTAAAATAGAATATAAAACGGTAAGCTCCCAAGCAGTGGGAGGAGCCAAGTCTCTGACCGTGTTCCTGTTGAAGAATGAGCCGACGACTCATAGGTAGTGGCTTGGTTAAGGGAAACCACCAGAGCCATAGCGAAAGTGAGTCTTCATAGGGCAATTGTCACTGCTGATAGACTCGAACCTGGGTGATCTATCCATGATCAGGATGAAGCTTGGGTAAAACTAAGTGGAGATCCGAACTGACTGATGTTAAAGAATCAGTGGATGAGTTGTGGTTAGAGGTGAAATACCACTCGAACCCAGAGCTAGCTGGTTCTCCCCGAAATGCATTGAGGCGCAGTAGTTGTCTGGACATCTAGGGATAAAGCACTGTTTCGGTATGGGCAGTGAGAGTGGTACCAAATCGAAGCAAACTCTGAATACTAGATATGACCTCAAAATAACAGGGGTCAAGGTCGGCCAGTGAGACGATAGGGGATAACCTTCATCGTCGAGAGGGAAATAGCCCAGATCACCAGCTAAGGCCCCTAAATGATTGCTCAGTGACAAAGGAAATGGGGTACAGAGACAGCCAGGAGGTTTGCCTAGAAGCAACCACCCTTGAAAGAGTATGTAATAGCTCACTGATGGAGCGCTCATGCGCTGAAGATGAACGGGGCTAAGTGATCTGTCGAAGCTGTGGGATGTAAAAATACATCGATAGGGGAGCCTTCTACCTTAGAAGGAAGCCCCTGTGCGAGCAGTGATGGACGAACCGGACATTGGTGAGAATCCAATGCCCCAAAAACTTAAGGGTTCTTCGATAAGGTTCGCCCACGGAGGGTGAGTCAGGGCCTAAGATCAGGCTAAAAGGCATAGTCAATGGACAACATGTGAATATTCCTATACTACCCCTTATTGGTCTCGAGGGATGGAGGAGGCTCGTTAGTCGAAAGCTGGTTATTGGTTCAAGAACGAAGGTGCCCCTACTTTTTTAGGGTTAGAAGAGGTAGAGAAAATGCCTCGAGCCAATGTTCGAGTACCAGGCGCTACGGTGCTGAAGTAACCCACGCCATACTCCCAGGAAAAGCTCAAACGACCTTTAAACAAAGGGTACCTGTACTCTAAATCGACACAGGTGGGTAGGTAGAGAATACCTAGGGGCGCGAGATAACTCTTTCTAAGGAACTTAGCAAAATAGCCCTGTAACTTCGGGAAAAAGGGGTGCCTCCTCACAAAAAGGGTCGCAGTGACAAGGCCCGGGCGACTGTTTACCAGAAACATAGGTCTCTGCAAAGTCGTAAGACCATGTATGGGGTTTGACGCCTGCCCCGTGTCGGAAGGTCAAGAGGTTGGTGACCTGATGATAAGGGAGGCGACGATCGAAGCCCCGATGAACGACGACTGTAACTATAACGGTCCTAAGGTAGCAAAATTCCTTGTTAGGTAAGTCCCAACCCGCACGAAAGGCGTAATGATCTAGGCACCGTCTCGGAGAGAGGCTCGGTGAAATAGACATGTCTGTGAAGATGCGGACTACCTGCACCTGGACAGAAAGACCCTATGAATTTTCACTGTTTCTTGGGATTGAGTTTGGGCCTTTCCTGCGCAGGTTAGGTAGAAGGCAAAGAAGACCTCCTTTCGTGGGGCCCGAGCCATCAGTGAGATACCACTCTGGAAGAGCTAGAATTCTAACCTTGTGTCAGGACCTACGGGCCGAGGGACAGTCTCAGGTAGATAGTTTCTATGGGGCGTAGGCCTCCCAAAAGGTAACGGAGACATGCAAAGGTTTCCTTGGGCCAGACAGAGATTGGCCCTTGAGTGCAAAGGCAGAAGGAAGCTTAACTGCAAGACCCACCCGTCGAGCAGGGACAAAAGTCAACCTTAGTGATCCGACAGTGTCAAGTGGAAGAGCCGTTGCTCAACGGATAAAAGTCACTCTAGGGATAACAGGCTGATCTTCCCCAAGAGCTCACATCGACGTGAAGGTTTGGCACCTCGATGTCAGCTCTTCGCCACTTGGGGCTATAGTATGTTCCAAGGGTTGGGCTGTTCGCCCATTAAAGCATTACGTGAGCTAGGTTCAAAAAGTCGTAAGACAGTTCGGTCCATATCTGGTGTGGGAGTTAGAGCATTGAGAGGACCTTTCCCTAGTACGAGAAGACCGGGAAGGACGTACCTCTGATGTACCAGTTATCATGCCCACGGTAAATGCTAGGTTGCCAAGTACAGAGCGGATAACTGCTGAAAGCATCTAAGTAGTAAGCCTACCCTAAGATGAGTGCTCTCCTATTCCGACTTTCCTAGAGCTTCCGGTAGCACAACTAAGACAGCGATGGGTTCTCTGTCCCCGTGGGGAGAGAGCGACAAAAGTTTTGAGAATTCAAGGGAAGGTCACAACGAGACGAGCTATTTATCATTACGATAGGTTTCAAGTGGAAGTACAGCGATGTATGCAGCTGAGGCATCCTAGCAGACCAGTAGACTTGAACCTTGTTCCTACATGACCTGATCAATTCGATCAATCACTCGCCTTCTATTTTCATTGTTCAAATCTTTGACAACACGAAAAACCATTGTTCAAATCTTTGACAACATGAAAAAACCAAGAGCTCTACCCTCCCTCTCTATCAATCCAAGGGATGGAAAGGCAGAGGCCTTTAGTGCCCCCTCCAGTCAAGAATTGGGGCCTCACAATCACTAGCTAATAGGCTTTTTTTTCATGCCTTTCTTCGTTCATGGTTCGTTATTTTGGTGTCTTAGGCGTAGAGGAACCACACCAATCCATCCCGAACTTGGTGGTTAAACTCTACTACAGTGACGATACTGTAGGGAAAGTCCTGCAAAAAAATAGCTCGACGCCAGGATGATAAAAAGCTTAACACCTCTCATTCTTATTCCTTTTTCAACCAAAAAAAAATGAAAAATCAAAAGGTTGTCTTATTCAAAACCCCAATTATTACATCCCTTCTCTTCCACTTCACACCTTGAAATGCACTGTTCTTATAGAGATAAACGTGCTTTCACATCTTCTTAACCCGAAATGAAATGGCTGGGGAGGAGAGAGGAAATGTTCCTTTTTTTAGGGTACTCCCGGAATAGATCCAGTGGAAACGAGGTGGGGCCTATAGCTCATAGGATTAGAGCACATGGCTACCAACCACGGTGCCGAGGGTTCGAATCCTTCCTTGCCCACAATCGGCCCCAAACAAAAGGGAAGTACCTTTCCCTCTGGGGATAGGAAAATCATGATCAGGATAGCGGACCAAAAGCTATGGAACTTGGGTGTGGATCTTTGGAATGGCTTTTTCTTTTTATTTATTATTTATCATGAATGATGGAATCATTACAAATAGTATGCCCCCGGCCCATCCACGTATTTTTTTTGTTTTACGCCCCATAACTCTTTCTTAACGAGGCTTAGGCAGAATAGTAGAGCAAGTACAAGTATTAATAGCATAACAAAAATGCCTTCATCATCACTAATATGTTTGCTCGCAACAATTGTGAACTCTCAGAGAATAGATGACTGTATCAAAGATGCAGTGCTAGTACATCTGAGAATTCTTAATTGACTAGTTGTAAATAGCCCGAGGGCTATAGAACAAAGGATTATCATGGACCTACACGAGGTATTGACGATGATTTTCAAATCTCACATAACAGAATGTGATACGATGAGATAGAAACAAAGACAGTAAACATGTTACCTTCTCTTAATGATCAAAGCAAGCCCCTTTATTCTGAATTCGTTAATTCAGAATGAATCAAATCTCCTCAAGTAGGATTCGAACCTACGACTAATTGGTTAATAGCCGACCGCTCTACCACTGAGCTACTGAGGAACAACAGGAGATTAGATCTCATAGAGTTCAATTCCCGTTCTTAACCCATGACCAATATGAGCTCGAAGATTCCTTTGTAACTCTTAGAACTTCATCGAGTGGATCCCTTCCATGTCTTATTTCAAAGGGAACCTCAAAGTGGCTCTATTTCATTATATTCCATCCATATCCCAATTCCATTCATTTAACACCCCTTTGGTGTCATTGACATAACAGATGTTGTTTCTAGTCTATCTCTTTCTATTCCTTTTCTATATATGGAAAGTTCAAAAATCATCATATAATAATCCAGAAATTGCAATAGAAAAAAAATAAGAGAGGTTTGAAATGGTTTTTCAATCTTTTCTACTAAGTAATCTAGTATCTTTATGCATGAAGATAATCAATTCGGTCGTTGTGGTCGGACTTTATTATAGATTTTTTTACCACATTCTCCATAAGGCCCTCTCATCTCTTCCTTCTTTGAGCTCAAGTTATGGAAGAAGGA
This sequence comes from Olea europaea var. sylvestris, assembly GCF_002742605.1. Lineage (NCBI taxonomy): Eukaryota > Viridiplantae > Streptophyta > Magnoliopsida > Lamiales > Oleaceae > Olea > Olea europaea. Next base: position 171,935 of record NW_019231564.1, read on the forward strand.
ACCGAGAAGAAGGTATCAGCAACAACTGGTTTTATTATAGGATAGCTCATGATGTTCACATCGATCTATTATGCGCCTTTGCATCTACCATTGGGCAGACCTCATACAATAAATGCCCTTGCTTTACCATATATTTTGTTTCATTTCTTCTGGAACAATCACAAACACTTTTTTGATTATGGATCTACTACCAGAAATTCAATGCGTAATTTTAGCATGAATAATCTCATTTTTCAATTATTCAACCATTTCATTTTACTAAGTTCAATGTTAGCCAGATTAGTCAACATTTATATGTTTTGATGCAACAACAAGATGTTATTTGTAACAAGTAGTTTCGTTGGTTGGTTAATTGGGCACATTTTATTCATGAAATGGCCTAGATTGGTATTAGTCTGGATACGACAAAATCATTCTATTAGATCGAATAAGTACATTCGATCTAATAAGTACCTTGTGTCAGAATTGAGAAATTCTATGGCTTGGATCTTTAGTATTCTTTTATTTCTTACCTGTGTCTACTATTTAGGCAGAATACCGTCGCCCATTCTTACTAAGAAATGGAAAGAAACCTCAAACATGGAAGAAAAGGTGGAAAGTGAGGAAGAAAGAGATGTACAAATAGAAACAGCTTACGAAATGAAGGAGACTAAACAGGAACAAGAGAGATTTGTCGAAGAAGATCCTTCTCCTTCCTTTTTTTTGGAAGAAAAGGAGGATCCGAATAAAATCGATGAAATGAAAGAAATCCAAGTGAATGGAAAGGAAAAAACACAGGATGAATTCCACTTTCGATTAACAAAGACAGGCTCAAAAAATAGCCCAGTTTATGAAGATTCTTATCTGATGAATATCAATGAAAATCACGACAATTCCAAATTCAAAATACTTATCAAAAACCGAAAAATAAAGACCTAATAAAAATATTGATACACAAGGTAAATAGAAGAAAAGATAAGAAGATATGCGTCCGCCCCTACATATTTGATACCTTCTCCTACAAAGAAACTTATAACACCAACCCCATTCATAATTCCATCAATTACTCGTCGATCCAAAAAATGAGTTAATTGGACTAATCCTCTTACCGCCCCAGTTAAGGATATTGTATAAAAAGCATCTATATAAGCACGATTATATGACCAATTATATAGACCATTTAGAATTTTGTCCCAAAGACTTCTCTTAGGACCTGTATTAACATATAAATTGATTAAGTCGAAATTTTTGAAAGAGGAATAAATAGGTTTATATAAAAAGGACGCTATAAAAATTCCGAAATAAGCTATACTGATTGAAAAAATTGCATCTTTCAAAAATTCATACCAATTGATCGAATCATTCAACTTTTGATGTAAAAGGTTTACAGACGGAGTTAAACATTTGGTTAGTATATCCAATTCTTGATTGAAAGGAATTCCTATAGATCCAACGAACAAAGTAAAGATGCCCAATACAAGTAAAGGAAATAACATAGTATTGTCGGATTCATAAGGATAGGAATAATCCTTTTTATTCTCAAAATGAACAATAGTAATAAAAGGTCCTACCCTGTTTCTTACATTTTTATCACTTCGATATGTCTTTTTTGAAAAAAAAGAAGAACTTTTACTATTATTCATTTTTAATAAATGAGAAATTTTGTTAATTCTTTTGGAACCCCCTTTTCCCCATAGAGATATTGAATAGAAAGGGGTATTTTGTTTGCCACTGTAATTTTGAAAATGAACATTTAAATGCCCTTCAAAAGTAAGTAAATATATCCGAAACATATAAAATGCGGTTAATTCTGCTGTGGTCCAAGCTATTATTGCGAAAATCGGCGAATACAACCAACTATCATTAAGAATTTCGTCTTTTGACCAAAAACAAGCAAGAGGTGGAACACCACAGAGAAAAATTATACCTAATAAAAAAGACATTCGAGTAATTTGTACATGTTTTGTTAAACCACCTATAAAGCCATATTCTGACTTTTATCTGGAGAATAGCCAATAATATTTTCCATTGAATGAATAATAGATCCAGACCCTAAAAATAATAATGCTTTAGAATAAGCATGAGTAATCAAATGACATAAAGCACTTTGATAAGGCCTCATTCCTAGAGCTAACATCATATAACCCAATTGAGACATGGTCGAATAGGCTAAACCCCTCTTAATGTCTTTTTGAGCAAGAGCTAAAGTAGCTCCTAATAATACTGTTATTATTCCTATGAATGAGATTAAATTCATTATATAAGGTATAACTATAAAAAGAGGAAGAAGGCGAGATACAAGAAAAATTCCCGTTGCTACCATAGTAGCAACATGTATAAGAGCCGAAATAGGAGTAGGTCCCTCCATAGCATCAGGTAACCATACATGAAGGGGAAATTGTGTAGATTTAGCAAGTGCACCGGTAAATAATAGAGCGGCACACAAAGTAACAAATGAAGAATTGACTTTATTATTATAAATCAAGTAATTTAATATTTCAAATAAATCCCTAAATTCGAAACTACCTGTTATCCAATAAAAACCTAAAATTCCTAATAATAAACCAAAATCCCCTACACAATTAGTTACAAACGCTGTTTGACAAGTATTTGCCGCAATAGGTCGTGTGAACCAAAACCCTATTAATAGATAGGAACACATTCCAACCAATTCCCAAAAAATATAAATTTGTATCAAATTGGAACTAGTAACTAATCCTAACATGGAAGTACTGAAAAAACTCATATAAGCAAAAAATCTCAAGTATCCTTGATCATGAGCCATATAATTATCACTATAAATAAGAACCATAATTCCTACAGTAGTGATTAAAATCGACATAATAGAAGTAAGTGGATCAATCAAGTAGCCGAATTCTAAAGAAAAATCATTATTGATGGTCCAAGACCATACATATTGATAGATACAACTACTATTTATTTGCTGAATAGACAGATTAATTGAAAAAATCATGACTATACATAACAATAAAATACTCGGAAAGGCCCACATACGACGGAGATTTTTTGTTGCCGTCGAAAAAAGAAGAAGTCCGACTCCTATTAACATAGGAACTGGAAGTGGAACAAAATGTATGATCCACGCATATTGATGTCTGTTCCATAAAAAAAGTTTTTTAATTAATTGTTTCCGATTCATCGGATCTTATCTCTTTTGAAAGAAGTCAATAAAAAAATCAAGATATCCACTAATTTAAATAAAATTTTCTAATTTTTTATTCTTACTTATTCTACTAAATATTCCAAATATTCAAATCAAGAAGTTACAATTGGTCAAACCATATGAAAGAAAAAGATTAATTACTAGTCTCTGAAAATTCAATTCAAATTAGCTATATTTTTACCGAGTTTGACCAGTTAATAGAAAAAAGCATATTCTTCTTCTTTTTTCTATTTTTAGTAATATTTTATGTCATTTTCACATATCTTTAACCTATCTATTTTTTTTTTCTTTTTATTTTATAACAAAATATTTTCTAGAAAAGAAATTCCTAATGAATAGGAAACTACGGATTCATTTTGAATAATAGATGTCTTTCACATCCAGCTATAACAATGAGTAATCTCTTAATTTGTATTTAAATGACAGTTCCGAAAAAACATACTTCTACATCAAAATAACGTATTTGTAAAAATATTTGGAAAAGGAAAGGATACGGGACAGCGTTAAAAGCATTTTCCTTAGGGAAATCTCTTTCTACCGGGAATTCAAAAAGTTTTTTTGTGCGAAAAAAAAATAAGTAATAAAACGTTGGAATAATCTGAATCGACTTGACTCAAAAAATTGACTCATTTCGAAAATCAAATTAATGAATTCCATTACCTATTGAGTTAATCAATATGAAATGGAATTCGCTCCGCTCTTAGAATATGTAGAATAAGAATTCTTCTGTTTACCTTTCTCAATTCAATTCAAAAAAAAAAAAAAATACTTTCTTTTTGTTGACAAAAGAATAAACAAAAGATACTCAATTTTCTTTTTAGTATATTTTCTCATTTCCAAGGCGGGGAGTCTTATTTTCCGCATCTCCCTATTTGTTACAATAATACAACTTTTTATTTTTACTCTATTTCTACTTTTTTCTCTATCTATAGAAGAGCAAATAGAAAATCTTGAATCTTTAGTTACTAAAATCATTGAAACTAATTGATTCAAATTTTAAACCCTTTTGTGTAACTTTCTCACTTTTTGATTTCCTCTGAATTCCTATATAC
>NW_019231564.1:176336-177888 GCF_002742605.1 Olea europaea var. sylvestris
TTTTTTTCTTTTGGATTCATTAAGAAAATGGATTTTTTTTTTTAGTTCTATCCTATTAATTGATAATAAAACTATCTAGTTTTAAAGAGTTCAAGTTGAGGAAAGTATAAAATACACGAAAATTTTAAGAAAACTAAGACCCTAAACTAAAATAATGAACCTTTAAATACCTATTTGAACTAATTTCTATTCATCCATTTGAATCTTTCCTAAAAAATATTGCAACCAATTGAATTCTTAAATCTAGATGATTGCTTATTCATAGGCTATTATGAGTTCAAGACAAGCCGCTATGGTGAAATTAGTAGACACACTGCTCTTAGGAAGCAGTGCTAGAGCATCTCGGTTCAAGTCTGAGTGGCGGCATGTCATCTTCTAAAAAAATAAATAAATCCTATATTGAATTCAATTCCTGATTTCTTGTAATTAAAGAACTCCTATTTTTTTAAGATTTTTATGATATTTTCAACCTTAGAGCATATATTAATTCATATTTCTTTTTTGATCGTTTCAATTGTAATTACAATTCATTTGATAACCTGTTTAGTCAATGAAATCATAAAACTCTACGATTCATCAGAAAAGGGCATGATAATGATTTTTTCTGTATAACAAGATTATTAGTTACTCGTTGGATTTATTCGGGACATTTTCCACTAAGTAATTTATATGAATCATTAATCTTCCTTTAATGGAGTTTATCCCTTATTCATATAGTTCCGTATTTCAAAAAAAATAAAAAATAAAAAATTTAAGCGCAATAATCGGCCCAAGTGCTATTTTTACCCAAGGCTTTGCTACTTCAGGTCTTTTAACTCAAATACATGAATCTAAAATATTAGTACCCGCTCTTCAATCCAAGTGGTTAATAATGCATGTAAGTATGATGATATTGGGCTATGCAGCCCTTATGTGGATCATTATTATCAGTAGCACTTCTAGTCATTGCAGTTAGAAAAAATAGAAAGTTTTTTTTTACAAGCAATCATTTATTAAATTTAAATGGGTCATTTTTCTTTGGTGAAATCGAATACATGAATGAAAGAAGCAATGTTTTACAAAATACTTATATTTTTACCGAGTTTGACCAGTTAATAGAAAAGAAAAAGCATATTCTTCTTCTTTTTTTCTATTTTTAATAATATTTTATGTCATTTTCACATATCTTTAACCTATCTATTTTTTTCTTTTTATTTTATAACAAAATATTTTCTAGAAAAGAAATTCCTAATGAATAGGAAACTACGGATTTATTTTGATTAATAGATGTCTTTCACATCCAGCTATAACAATGAGTAATCTCTTAATTTGTATTTAAATGACAGTTCCGAAAAAACATACTTCTACATCAAAATAACGTATTTGTAAAAATATTTGGAAAAGGAAAGGATATGGGACAAAGTTAAAAGTATTTTTCCTCAAGGAAATCTCTTTCTACCGAGAATTCAAAAAGTATTTTTGTGTGAAAAAAAATAAGTAATAAAACGTTGGAATAATCTGAATTGACTTGGCTCAAAAAATTACCTCATTTCGAAAATCAAATTAATGAATT
>NW_019231564.1:178245-196200 GCF_002742605.1 Olea europaea var. sylvestris
TCTACTTTTTTCTCTATCTATAGAAGAGCAAATAGAAAATCTTGAATCTTTAGTTACTAAAATCATTGAAACTAATTGATTCAAATTTTAAACCCTTTTGTGTAACTTTCTCACTTTTTGATTTTCTCTGAATTCCTATATACACCCCCATATATCTCTAACACTTAGTGAAGAGAGTCTGGATAAATAATGTATCAATTTTGAGTGATCCAAAATAGGTTTTTTTCTTTTGGATTCATTAAGAAAATGGATTTTTTTTGAGTTCTATCCTATTAATTGATAATAAAACTATCTAGTTTTAAAGAGTTCAAGTTGAGGAGAGTATAAAATACACGAAAATCTTAAGAAAACTAAGGCCCTAAACTAAAATAATGAACCTTTAAATACCTATTTGAACTAATTTTTATTCATCCATTTGAATCTTTCCTAAAAAATATTGCAACCAATTGAATTCTTAAATCTAGACGATTGCTTATTCATAGGCTATTATGAGTTCAAGACAAGCCGCTATGGTGAAATTGGTAGACACGCTGCTCTTAGGAAGCAGTGCTAGAGCATCTCGGTTCGAGTCCGAGTGGCGGCATGTCATCTTCTAAAAAAACTAAATAGATCCTATAATGAATTCAATTCCTGATTTCTTGTAATTAAAGAACTCCTATTTTTTAAGATTTTTATGATATTTTCAACCTTAGAGCATATATTAACTCATATTTCTTTTTCGATCGTTTCAATTGTAATTACAATTCATTTGATAACCTGTTTAGTCGATGAAATCATAAAACTCTACGATTCATCAGAAAAGGGCATGATAATGACTTTTTTCTGTATAACAGGATTATTAGTTACTCGTTGGATTTATTCGGGACATTTTCCACTAAGTAATTTATATGAATCATTAATCTTCCTTTCATGGAGTTTATCCCTTATTCATATAGTTCCGTATTTCAAAAAAAATCAAAATTTTTTAAGCGCAATAATCGGCCCAAGTGCTATTTTTACCCAAGGCTTTGCTACTTCAGGTCTTTTAACTCAAATACACGAATCTGAAATATTAGTACCCGCTCTTCAATCCGAGTGGTTAATAATGCACGTAAGTATGATGATATTGGGCTATGCAGCCCTTTTATGTGGATCATTATTATCAGTAGCACTTCTAGTCATTGCAGTTAGAAAAAACAGAAAGTTTTTTTTTACAAGTAATCATTTATTAAATTTAAATGGGTCATTTTTCTTTGGTGAAATCGAATACATGAATGAAAGAAGCAATGTTTTACAAAATACTTCTTTTTTTTCTCCAAAGAATTATTATAGGTCGCAATTTATTCAACAATTGGATTATTGGAGTTATCGGGTTATTAGTCTAGGGCTTAATTTTTAACCATAGGGATACTTTTTGGAGCAGTATGGGCTAACGAAGCATGGGGATCATATTGGAGTTGGGACCCAAAGGAAATTTGGGCATTTATTACTTGGATTGTATTCGTGATTTATTTACATATTCAAACCAATATAAAATGGAAGGGTATAAATTCCGCAATTGTGGCGTCTATTGGCTTTCTTATAATTTGGATATGCTATTTTGGGGTAATTTCATTACCTATTGAGTTAATCAATATGAAATGGAATTCGTTCCATTCTTAGAATATGTAGAATAAGAATTCTTCTGTTTACCTTACTCAATTTTCAAAAAAAAAAAAAATACTTTTTTTTCGTTGACAAAAGAATAAACAAAAGATACTCAATTTTCTTTTTAGTATATTTTCTCATTTCCAAGGCGAGGAGTCTTATTTTCCTCATCTCCCTATTTGTTACAATAATACAACTTTTTATTTTTTTTCCTCTATATCCACTTTTTCTCTCTATCTATAGAAGAGCAAATAGAAAATCTTGAATCTTTTGTTACTAAAATCATTGAAACTAATTGATTAAAATTTTAAACCCTTTTGTGTAACTTTCTAACTTTTTTATTTTCTCTGAATTCCTATATACACCTCCATATATCTCTAACACTTAGTGAAGAGAGTCTGGATAAATAATGTATCAATTTTGAGTGATCCAAAATAGGTTTTTTTTCTTTTGGATTCATTAAGAAAATGGATTTTTTTTTTGTTCTATCCTATTAATTGATAATAAAACTATCTAGTTTTAAAGAGTTCAAGTTGAGGAGAGTATAAAATACACGAAAATCTTAAGAAAACTAAGGCCCTAAACTAAAATAATGAACCTTTAAATACCTATTTGAACTAATTTTTATTCATCCATTTGAATCTTTCCTAAAAAATATTGCAACCAATTGAATTCTTAAATCTAGATGATTGCTTATTCATAGGCTATTATGAGTTCAAGACAAGCCGCTATGGTGAAATTGGTAGACACGCTGCTCTTAGGAAGCAGTGCTAGAGCATCTCGGTTCGAGTCCGAGTGGCGGCATGTCATCTTCTAAAAAAACTAAATAGATCCTATAATGAATTCAATTCCTGATTTCTTGTAATTAAAGAACTCCTATTTTTTAAGATTTTTATGATATTTTCAACCTTAGAGCATATATTAACTCATATTTCTTTTTCGATCGTTTCAATTGTAATTACAATTCATTTGATAACCTGTTTAGTCGATGAAATCATAAAACTCTACGATTCATCAGAAAAGGGCATGATAATGACTTTTTTCTGTATAACAGGATTATTAGTTACTCGTTGGATTTATTCGGGACATTTTCCACTAAGTAATTTATATGAATCATTAATCTTCCTTTCATGGAGTTTATCCCTTATTCATATAGTTCCGTATTTCAAAAAAAATCAAAATTTTTTAAGCGCAATAATCGGCCCAAGTGCTATTTTTACCCAAGGCTTTGCTACTTCAGGTCTTTTAACTCAAATACACGAATCTGAAATATTAGTACCCGCTCTTCAATCCGAGTGGTTAATAATGCACGTAAGTATGATGATATTGGGCTATGCAGCCCTTTTATGTGGATCATTATTATCAGTAGCACTTCTAGTCATTGCAGTTAGAAAAAACAGAAAGTTTTTTTTTACAAGTAATCATTTATTAAATTTAAATGGGTCATTTTTCTTTGGTGAAATCGAATACATGAATGAAAGAAGCAATGTTTTACAAAATACTTCTTTTTTTTCTCCGAAGAATTATTACAGGTCGCAATTTATTCAACAATTGGATTATTGGAGTTATCGGGTTATTAGTCTAGGATTTATCTTTTTAACCATAGGGATACTTTCTGGAGCAGTATGGGCTAACGAAGCATGGGGATCATATTGGAGTTGGGACCCAAAGGAAACTTGGGCATTTATTACTTGGATCGTATTCGCGATTTATTTACATATTCGAACCAATATAAAATGGAAGGGTATAAATTCCGCAATTGTGGCGTCTATTGGCTTTCTTATAATTTGGATATGCTATTTTGGGGTCAATCTATTAGGAATAGGACTACATAGTTATGGTTCATTTACATTAACATCTAATTGAATTCAAAAGGATTCAAAAAAGACTCTTACGAATAGAAAAGTGTACAGTGCATATGAGATAAAAAACTTTATGTGAACTGATGAGAACCCTGTGAATCAAATATTGTAGTGATTCACAGGGTTCGCGCCGATTCAAATTCATTTTTTTACTTAACTTAAGAGAAGAAAAAATACATATAGAAAAGTGTACAGTGCATATGAGATAAAAAAAACTTTATGTGAACTGATGAGAACCCTGTGAATCAAATATTGTAGTGATTCACAGGGTTCACGCCGATTCAAATTCATTTTTTTACTTAACTTAAGAGAAGAAGAAAAATCCTTCTTTTTTTTCATTGTACAACGAACGATTAAAAAAAATCATAGGATTTTTTCTTTTTTTTTTATTCATCAAAACTATACCACCTCCCTGACAGGAGCCCCACAAATGGGGTGGGGCCCACAAAAAAAAAGTGGGACACTCCCCCCATTTGTGGGGTTCGGTCAGGGGGGCCGTCAGCCTCCCTTCCTGTTGTAGCTAAGTCCTATTTTTAATATATATATATATATATATATATAGTATAATAAAATTTTTATCAAATACTTAATTTATACAATACGTCCAAGGTCAGGACAACGACACACGGTTAGGGCTAAACGTGATCTAACATTTTCGTTAAAGTACGTAGATTAGTTCAAAGAGAGTAGATTTAAATATGTTTTGAGTATTACTGGTTACTTGTGTTCATGAATTAATTTTCAATGTTGATGTGCTTTTGTTCTATTTAGCCCATCAAACAAGCCACAAAAACAACAAATTAGAGAAGAAACAAACTGAATAAGCTTTACTTGAAGGAATTTCAATCTCATTCTTCACACAACATTCAACATTCACAACATATAAATAGTCGAAGACATTTTTTTTTATTTTTTTCTTTTTTGGCAAGAAAACAGTGTCATGTAAACTAAAATAAAGCCTAGCAGGCCTACTTCAAAGCTTGTGTAGTACTATTTCTACAAACCAAATCCAAGGATATGTGAAAAAATTGGATTCCAAGCAGATTGCATGAAAAATCGAAACACAAACATCATGTAAAACTAGTTGTTAGATGCACTTTAAAAGTAGCATCAGTCGTTTTGCCACCCACTATGTGCCTCATCGACCTCGCCCTCCACCTGTACCTGCCACTATATTCAAAATCTGTTGGGAAAAAAATGGGCTAGTAGATGATTTTTGGCGTAAAATTTGTGTGGGACCCGTTGATCAAATTTGGAAGATCGAAGTTGATCCTTGTTCTCCTCCGTGAGAGCATCGAAACCATATATTTATTTGTCAAAATTGATGAATGAATGAATGAGAAATTAGAACTCAAAGATGACCATTGGAAGATGGTTTATGTGGGAAATAAATCTAATCCCACGTAGGAAAATGAAGAAAGTATTAACCACTTTATATAGAAGTGCACATTGGAATTGTGTAATCTTGTGTAGTATAGAGGCTCTCTCCACGTGCACGCGTAGGGTGGGCACAAATCAAGGACCGAAATTGCCTTCGTACCTTGAACTTGTGTGCGGACGCGACCTGCGTACACAAATGTCGAACCGAATGGAGCAAAAATTGGCCCGTTTGGAGTATCCACGTTTTGCAAGTTTTTGCTTTCTTCAACTGACCTTTGAGTTTTCGAAAAAATGCCAAAACTCCTAGAAATTGAAGCAACTTTAATGTTTATTGTTATGGAGTTAATTAGCATATTTAATCTTATATATATAAGTCTCATTTTTCAGCAATTCTAACCATGAGAATATTGCATACACATGAAATCTATCAAAATAGTGTTGTTTGCATACATAATCTTTTACATTTTTAGAGTCGTCTGGGTGGTGATATTGTTCAATATAAACTCAATTTGTCGGAGTAGTTTCTGCAGTGCTAGGATTCTACTGTCACCGTTGTATCCTGCGAAACAGACGCTCAGATTAATTCTCAAGCACTTACGGTGAGGGAGTGAATTTCTTTTAAAGAAACTGTGTTCGCACTGGCCTCGGGTTGAAATTTTATTTATCTTCTGCAATTTACATATTTGCAATTTATTCTTACGATTATTTATTTATTTAGCGATTTTTACGTTAGCAATTTACTAGATTCATATATTTTGCAGTTTACTTGTTTTATATTTATGTTAGAATTAAAAATAGAAAAAGGAAAAAAATATATATATCTGAATTTTCTTACTAACAATTGGTAACTGCAATTCGGTATATGTATATTACATATACAATATTTTTAAGTATAAGTGAAAATACGGTATATGGAAATACGGTATATATGAAAAGGGTAAAGAAAATATGTGCAAATACGGTTAAAAGCATATACGGTAGGAAGCATATATGGTAGGTAGGATATACGGTAAGCTGTAAATACAGTAGGCTGCATATACGGTAAGCTGCAAATACGTTATGCTCAAAATCGGTATCTAAACTACATATACGGTATGTGATAATCTGATTTCATTAACACCACTAGATTCCAACAAACTTAAAACAGATTCTTAAAAGAAAAAAATTGGTTTCTTATACTGTTAATTTTGGAAACTAATTTTTTTGTTTGATTTTCAAAAATGGCAACCGAATCAACCAACATGGATATGACCCAAACTGTGCCTATTTGAAATCAGGCTATGGGCTCAGCTATGGTTTAAGGGCCAAGCTCTGTTGTGGCTCAGACTGTGGCTAAATTGCCAAGTCATGTTGTGAGTCAAATTGTGGCTTCAACAAATGGCCATACCGTTAGTATTTCGATTAATCATGGAGAAAAATTATAGAAATTCAATTGTTTGAATTTCAAATGGTGGCAACAGAAAATGCTATTTTATCTGATCACTTTGAATCTTACGAGACTTTTGATTGAGACTGCTCCAAAATTCAATGAGGATGAGGGAGATGTTCAAGCAATCAGTACACTTGATGCTTGGAACCATTCAGATTTTTTGTGCCGAAACAATATTATAAACAGTTTAGCAAACACGCTATACAATGTGTATAGTACTATAAAAATTGTTAAAGAGTTGTGGGAGTCTTTAGACCGAAAATATAAAATTGAGGATGTTGGTGCTAAAAAGTTCATTGTTGGCAGATTCCTAGACTATAAAATGGTGGACTCCAAAATAGTTATCAGTCAACTGCAAGAACTCTAAGTGATTCTTCACGAAATTCATGCCGAAGGGATGATTTTGAGTGAAACTTTTCAAGTGGCTGCAATTATTGAAAAATTACCCCCTGCATGGAAAGATTTCAAAAATTATTTGAAGCACAAATGAAAGGAAATGAATGTCAAAGAACTAATTGTTAGACTTCGAACTGAAAAAGACAACAAGAGTTATGAAAAGAAATGGTTCAATCCTGGTATGGCTAAAGCCAATGTTGTGGAGCTTGGTCAAAGTAGTAAGAACTACAAAAAAAATGTTTGGGCCATCCAATGGCAAAAAGACCAAGTAAGGATCGAAAGGTGGAATTTCTAAGAAGAAATTTCAAAGAAAATGTTTCAATTGTGACAAAGTGGGTCATAAGTCTTCGGAGTGCAGATTGCCAAAGAAAAAGAAAGAAACAAATGTGGTCGACTACATGGCATAAGAAGTGTCGGTGCTGAATCTCTCAGCGGTCATTTCTGAAGTGAACATGGTAGGTTCATGCCCTAAAGAGTGGTGGATTGACACCGGTGCTACGAGGCATGTATGCTCTAATAAGGAGCTGTTTGCTATGTTTGAGGCAATTGAGAATGGGGAGAAGTTGTTTATGGAAAATTCAGCAACTTCTGAAATCAAGGGTCAAGGAAAGGTGGTTTTGAAGATGGCCTCGGGAAAGGAGGTGACTCTTAAAATGTGCTATACGTGCCAAAAATTTGCAAGAACCTAGTGTTCAGGTCACTTTTGAATAAGCATGGTTTTCGCATTGTATTTGAGTCAAACAAAGTTAGTTTGTTAAAAAGTAGAATGTTTGTCGTAAAAGGATATGTTTTCAACGGTATGTTTAAATTGAATGTAATGGTTGGTAAACCAAAAATGACAAACTCTTCTATTTATTTGCTTGAGTCTTCCAATTTGTGGCATGGTAGATTAGGACATGTAAACTATGATACTTTACGTAGACTAGTTAACTTGAATTGCATACCCGAGTCCCATATTGATTCCAAACATAAGTGTGAAACTTGTGTTGAGATAAAATTGACAAGGTCGTCGTTTAAATCAATTAAATGAAACACAGAACGACTTGATTTAATTCACAACGCCGTATGTGATTTAAAACTCATACAAACAGGCAGTGGCAACAAGTATTTCATTACTTTTGTTAATGACAGCACCAAATACTGTTATGTATATTCGATTAAAAGTAAAGATGAAGCTATAGAGAAATTTGTTCTCTATAAGAATGAAGTTGAAACTCAACTTAATAAGAAAATTAAGGTGTTAAGAAGCGATCGAGGTGGTGAGTATGAAGCACAATTTATGAAATTCTATGCACAACATGGAATCATACATGAAACCGTCGCACCATATTCACTGCAACAAAATGGTGTAGCTGAACGAAAAAATCGTACTTTAAAGGAAATAATGAATGCAATGCTAGTAAGTTCTGGGTTACCTTAGAACATGTGGGGGAAAGCTGTATTATCAGAAAATTACCTTTTAAATAAGGTATCCCAAAAGAAAATGGAAAAGTCCCCTTATGAGTTATGGAAAGGAAGAAAGTCTTCCTATAAATACTTACGAGTGTGAGGGTGTCTTGCTAAAGTGATCATTCTAATACCAAAGAAGGTAAGAGTAAGGCCAAAAACAGTAGATTACATCTTCATTGGCTATCCACACAATAGTAGTGCTTATCAATTTCTTGTGTATGATTCTAAAATTCCATACATACTAAAAAACACGATATTGGAATCAAGAAATGCTTCATTCTTTGAACATATATTTTCGTACAAGTCCAAAAAGGAAGCAAACTTCTCCAAACAAACATATGAGACTATGACTAAAAATAGTCATGACGAAGAACTAAAAGAGGAGACTGAGATTAGACGAAGCAAACGGAAAAGGACAAAAAATTGTATGGTCCTGATTTTCTGACCTATATGCTAGAAAGTGAACCTCAAAGTTATCAAGAGACTGTGAATTCCTCGGAATGACCTCAATGGAAGGAGGCCATTAAAAGTGAAATAAATTTCATACTATAAAATCATAAATGGGAACTAGTGGATCTTCCTTTAGAAAGCAAACAACTAGGTATAAATGAATTTTCAAAAGAAAAATGAGAGCAGATGAAACTATCGAAAAGTACAAGACCAGATTAGTAATAAAAGGTTACAAACAAAGGGAAGGCCTTTATTACTTTGATACGTATTCTCCAGTAACAAGAATAACATCTATTAGATTGATACTTGCAATTGCCACTTTGAGAAATCTTGAAGTACATCATCATATGGATGTTAGAACTGTATTTTTAAATGGAGATTTAGAAGAAGAAATCTATAAGGAACACCTGAGGGGTTTTCGTCACCAGGGCTGGAAAATAAAGTTTGTAAGTTGGTGAAGTCACTATATGGCTTGAAATAAGCACGCAAACAATGGCATGAAAAATTTGATAATGTCATGATAGAGAGTGGATTTAAAATCAATGAGTGTGACAAATGTATTTACGTCAAAGATATTAAAGATGGTTATGTCATTTTATGTCTTTACGTTGACGACATGCTTATTGTTGGCAGTGACAATAAGATGATAGAATCCACTAAAAATATGTTGAATTCGAGATTAGACATGAAAGATATGGATTTAGCTGATGTTATACTTGGAGTCAAAATCTCAAGAACGTCGATGGGCTGGTTCTAAGTCAGTCACATTATGTGGACAAAATTTTGAAAAAGTTCAATAAGGATGATATTGGCTTGGCTAAAACACCGATAGATACAAGTCAACATCTATCTAAAAACAAAGGTGAAAGTGTCTCTCAAGTAGAATACTTGAGAGTTATTGGAAGTTTAATGTATTTGATGAGTTGTACAAGACCAGACATAGCCTACACAGTCAGTAAACTAAGTAGATACATGAGTAATACAGAAGCTGATCACTGGAAAGGAATAGTAAGAGTACTAAGGTACTTAAGATGTACTCGTGATTATGGACTACATTATGCCAGATATCTAGCGGTCATTGAAGGATACAGTAATACTAATTAGATATCTGATATAAAAGACTCAAAATCCACTAGTGGATTTGGTTCACATTGGGAGGTGCTGCCATATCATGGAAATCCTCTAAGCAAACAGTTATAGCCAGATCTACGATGGATTCTGAGTTTATAGCTTTAGATAAATGTGGTGAAGAGGTTGAATGGTTGCACAACTTCTTAGAGGATATTCCAAGATTGTCAAAACATGTACCAGCAATTTGCATATATTGTGACAGTCAATCAGCAATAGAAAAGACACAGAGTAACATGTAAAATGATAGGTCTAGACATATACGTCGTAGACACATTATCATAAGACAACTACTCTCAACTAGAGTTATCACTATTGACTACGTAAGGTCAAAAGATAACATCGCGGATCCGATAATCAAAGGGTTAAATAGAGAGTTAGTTGGGAAATCATCGAAAGGAATGAGACTTAAGCCCTTGAATGAATAAGTCATTACAAAGAAAACCCAACCTAGTTGACTGGAGATCCTGAGATCTAGGTTCAAATGGACAACCTAATTGTAAAGGCTTAATAAAATCACTGTGGGGGTGTTTCCTCCTATCAATTCTATGATGTAACAGTGATGCCCATAAGGATAAAGGATAAGCAATATGCTTTTAATAATTCTTATGCGTCAAAAATTGAGCCAAGTAATGCAGGTTACTTATAATAAGAAATCACCTATGTGAGAGAGAAGTGGGGCCACTTCTAAGAGAATTGTGTGGGGCTCAATTCTTAAGAACTTTCACAGAACCAGACATAAGTTCATGGCCAAAACGAACATAATAATGAAAACTGAATTGTGTTATGAAGAATCCTGTGTGGAGTATATCATCGTTTACATAAATGGAAGAACAGTTCAAGGATTACATGTCTACTGGTTAGTTAGTAAAGTAAATATACTTTCACAAGGGAAAGTTCAAAGGGTAATACCTACCTATCCTATGTAGGCTTCAACCGTTGAACTTTGTCACCTAGTCTTGTGTCTCACGGTCACCAAGTCTCGTGTCTCATGGTCTTATGTCTTACCCAATTTTCATTCATGTGGGGGATTGTTGGGAAAAAAAGGCTAGTGGATGATTTCAACATAAAATTTGTGTGGGACTCACTGGTCAAATTTGGAAGATCGAAGTTGATCATTGTTCTCATTCGTGAAAGCGTCGAAACCATACATTTATTTACCAAAATTGATGAATGGATGAATGAGAAATTAGAGCTCAAAGATGACCATTGGAAGATGGTTTATGCAGGAAATATATCTAGTCTCACATCGAAAAATGAAGAAAGTATTAACCACTTTATATAGGAGTGCACATTCGAATGTTGTAATCATGTGTAGTATAGAGACTCTCTCCACGTGCGCACGCAGGGTGGGTGCAAATCACGGACTGAAACTGCCTTTGGACCTTGAACTTGTGTGTGGGCACGACCTGCGTATACGAATGTCGGACCGAACGGATCAAAAATTGGTCCGTTTGGAGTGTCCACGTTTGCAATTTTTTGCTTTCTTCAACTGACTTTTGAGTTTTCGAAAAACCGCCAAAACTCCCAGAAATTGAAGCAACTCTAGTGTTTATTACTATGGATTTAATAGGCAAATTTCATCTTATATATATAAGTCTCATTTTTCGGCAATTCTAACCACTAGAATACAGCATACACTCGGAATCTGTCAAATTAGTGTTGTTTGCATACATAATCTGTTGCATTTTCAGAGTCGTTTGAGTGGTGAAATTGTTCAATACAAACTCAGTTCCAAGGAGTAGTTTCTGCAGTGCTCGGATTCTACTGTCATTGTTGTATACTGGGAAATAGCGCTCGGATTAATTCTCAAGCACTTACGGTGAAGGAGCGAATTTGTTTTAAGGAAATTGTGCTCGCACAGGTCTCAGGTTGAAATTTTATTTATCTTCTGTAATTTACATAATTGTAATTTATTTTTACAATTATTTATTTATTTAGCGATTTATACGTTAGCAATTTACTAGATTCATATATTTTGCAGTTTACTTGTTTTATATTTATGTTAGAATTAAAAATAGAAAAAGGAAAAAAATATAAATCTGAATTTTCTTGCTAACAGTTGGTAAAAGCAATTCGGTATATGTATATTACATATACAATATTTCTATGTATAAGTGAAAATACGGTATGTGAAAATACGGTATATATAAAAATGGTAAAGAAAATATGTGCAAATACGATTAAAAGCATATACAGTAGGAAGCATATACGGTAAGCTGTAAATACAATAGACTGCATATACGATAAGCTGTTTGCAAATACGGTAAGTGACCTACAAATACGGTAAGTTACCTACAAATATGGTATGCTGCATATACGGTATATTACATATACGATATGCTCAAAATCGGTATCTAAACTACATATATGGTATGTGATAATTCGATTTCATTAACACCACTATATTCCAACAAAACCATCCATCAAGGCAATTCAATATCAATGACTAGGAGGCAAAACAGTAGAATACGCCATCTTATATTATTAGGGGATTAATAATGCCAATTCATTAGTAGTTTTCGTGTCAGCAAAAGAAAGATTCATACATGCCCCAATTTTTGCAGCCAAACATTGCTCTTATATTCTAAAGAAATGCGAGTTAGCGATTTACCTCTGTTTCCACCTCTGCCTCGACCTCCTTCTGTGTTTTTAGCAGCTGCATCATCCAAACCACGACCAACGCCTTTTGCTTTAGAGCTATCCTCTCTACCTCTTCCTCTTCCAGCCTACTCCAGGTGGCCTCCTATCTGGAAAATATCCAAAGACAGCAGTTAACTTACCAGAAGAATCTATCATGTTAAAATATCATTGACTTTGAATTCATGAAGCTATAATCTGACCAACAAATTGATCAGAAAAATGAAAGAACACATCAATCGACAAGCAGGACAGGATGATCCGAATGGACAATATACAGGAAAGAGAACACATAATGCCACATTTCTCATTTTAGCATAAGAGTAACTATAAGGCCACAGGGCAAAGAGTATAAACTAGGAACGGAACCTAACATACAGAGAGTATTTAATGTAATCAAATCTCATGCAATTTTAATATTAGCATTTCATAGGCAAGGAATTCCAAATAATATCAGAAAATAATTATATGTTCAAATTACAATTGAAAATTAAATATAAAAATAACAAATATACCAGAACGTTTCTTCTCTTCTTGAACTTTATCAATTACCTGGAAAATAGAGAAGTTCATCAGCTACAAGTAACACAAACATCTAAACAAAAATCAAAAGAACGTATTCATTTAAGAAATTGTTAATTCTATGGTGGTATCAGATATCAGAATTGACGGAAAAAATTTATTAAAAAAAAGACTAAGAGGAGTGAAGCGAGATGGGAAAGCATTTTGTTGAGTTCAAAGCCTTCTCTATGTTATAACGAAGAGTGTGTTTCGATCAAAATTTTCAGCACCAAATGTTATGTTCTCAAAAGCATCTCAGAAATAATTAATATTTGCCAATGACGAAGGAATATTAGCGTAATCATGGATACCTCGAGGAAGGAAAGTTGTTGCACAGCCATTAATGAGTGTTAAAAGTAACTTTTGTGATATACAATACTCATGTTTATGTCTAAACATATCATTTAAATAATTGTATTTGGCAATAGTGACTTTCTCAAGATATCTCCTGTATTATTAAAGGAGTTATTTATAGCAGTACTGAAAAACTACAGGAACAAATGCAGATAGAGGTTGCAAGGTAAGAAGTTAATACTTTGATGAAGTTCTTCAAGAAACTCGGCTGATAAAAAGTGGAACGTTTCCCATACGGAATGTTCAGCACATATTCAGCTTTCAATTTTAACATACATACAAGTAAAACTCAAGACAAAATTGCACAGTATTGTTCCAAGTATCAATATGCATGTACTGCACCAAGAAAGTGAATTAACAACAAAAACAATATCAATTCATTTAGAACATACAGAAGCTCATTTGCAAATCTTGTAGTATCTTACTTTTCATCTGTTGAGCATAAACTAACGACTTAGATCCAGGGCCGGTGCTGTGGTTGTCGGGGCTCGAGACGAACTCTACATATTAGGCTCTCAAAATTAACGTAAATACAAAATTCAACGATGTATTATGCTATCTATTGCTAGCTTAAAACTTAATATTAAAACTATAAATAGATATATTATACAAAAGATTTATATTATAAAATAACAAAACCAATAATGTCAAACAATTATTGATCATACAATATCCAATCATATAAGCCAAGCACGCAGCAATTATATAAGCCGACAAGGTCTCAAACATTTTTACTATATTCGATAACAGGTTAGGTCAAGCGATTGCTTATCTGAGAAGTAGAATTTCGACAAAAATTACGAAATCACATCCTTGAAAATTCTACCATCACAGCTCACAAACCTGAAATAAAAATTTAAGATCAAACACCAATACAAATATACAATTCTATTCCATTAATTTATTCATCATAAATTCAGAATCCTATTGCAAACTGCTGTAAGTCTAGAACCATAAACTTTAAGCAAAATCCACCAAAAAAAAAAAAAAAAAAAAAAAACTATCCAAATTTTGAGATAATAACATCTCTACAAAGATTATAAAAATGGCCATTTATGCAAGTATACAGATATATTTATTTCATGAAAATACAAGATTCAACCAAATCAAAGGTAGAAAAATATTAAAACATAGACTCTTTAGCAAAAATCGAGAAAAGATTTAAGATATTTAATGGACTGAAATATGTTATTTGATATATATGTTAGTTTACACGTGCTTTATAGAAAAATCAGAATATTTACGTATTTGAAGGTAAAGATGTGGAATTTAAGCAAAACCCAGAAAATATCATAGATCTTACCGCTGAAATTGAAGACTTTAGACACGGGAACTGTGTGAAAAACCAAGGAAAGTCAAATTTGAAACTTGGAAGTCCAACCCTCTAAAGAGAGCAAAAATGACCAGATCAAGCAAGAACAAGACAATTAGCAAGAGTAGAACAAGAAAAGAATGCATAAAGAAAAAAATCAAAGGTAAGAAATCATTTGGGAACCCTATCCTGGTCGCCGACTACCGTCCGATTGGAGTTAGAGCCACTTGGAGGCTGGAGACGGGGAGAGCAATCGCAGGAAAAAATCGAAGGTGAAGAACGAATGAAAAATACCCTTTTCCTTTTACCTCGAAAAAAATTCAAGGCTAAAATGAGGTCCCCTCAGATTTTGGGCCTAAGGCGCAGGTCTTGTTGGCATCGCCATAATACCGGCTCTGCTTAGATCAAATATTAGTAGAAAAATTGATAGGATGAATGAAACAGAAACATCATCTGCAATCGACATAATGATCTAAGAAATACCTCATCTGGAACTCTAAGGTATTTAAATGTATTTCCCCGAATGTAGCACTCAGGCATTCACCAAAACCTATCTCCATCCTACATGGGAAGCCATCTCCAAACCTCATAAGTTCAGCATAAATAGTAGCATACTTGAACACATAATAGATCAGTGCACTTATATTCTATCATCAAGAAAGATGAGCAAAAGTGATGAAATAAAGGACCTTAGATGTACATATAACTTCACGAAGATGAATGTTCATCCAAGTGTCGTAGTTAACCAAATGCCCATTGTATGTCTCCCCATTTTTCAGCTTCACCAACTGCCACGCCACACAAACCATCACTAGAATGAGCAAATAAAACTTAACCCACAAAACTTACTTCTCGATAATTTTTATTTATCAAATAAGAATAACAAATCTTCACACCATAGCCTATAGGTAATTTTTAAGATTCATAATAAAAACCACAACAAAGTCCCCAGAGCGAATTGATTACCTTTGTTGAGCATATTCGCAAGCTTAAATAAAATGGAAGTTATTTTTAGTAATTTCTTAACTTCAGATATGTTTGGATAACATTTTTTTTAGCTCATAAGATTTATTTAAAAAAAAATTATAAGTTAGAAAAGCTATACTTATTTCCTTGACCAGTGAAAAAGTGATTTACTTTAAAAATTACTTATCTTACTTATGAATGAACTTTTTAAGCATGTTTTCCTAGCTTAAGAAAAGTAGCAAGCTACTTTTTTGTGCGAAACATGTTTGCGTATGATACTCTTTCTTACTTATAAGTTAAAAATTATTTATTTTAAAGTAATTTTTCCATCAAGTAAGTAACTTACAAATTCTAGATTTTGAGCCAATAAAAATGTTATTTATTGTAAAACATACTTTTACTTGTAAGTAAAATTTTGAACTTCAGCCCAACCTGCCTTCAATTTCAGATAGAAAAGAAAAAGAAAAAATATACCACGGTATAACCTTGAGCGGTCTTGAGTAAAGAAAGAGGAAGCTGCAAAACAAAAAAAACAACTAATCAAAAATCAAAGCTTTAATTCCAAGACTTCAAAGACCAAAACAAACCCTATAATATGCAACGAATATTGACTAACCATTTTCTTTAGAGCGCAAAGGAAACCTACAATCAGAAGAATTAAAAAGAGAAAAATAAATAAAGATCACCGAAGACCTAACTTTTAATGGAAGTCAAATTATACTACTTTTCATTACAAAAAGAGGGAAAAAAAGCTTGTGTAAAGAGGAGTAACAATGAACCCTAAAATGCAAAATGAAATTAGGATTACGGATTGAGAAAGCTTTCGATCAAAAAGCAAGGTTTCAATCCAGAAATTATTCTCTCTATAAGTTTCTGTAAAATAGAAGTGGGAAAGACAAAGAAGTCCAAGAGCAACGACTTTGGTGCGTGCTGTCGTAGGCACTCCAAATTAAAACCTATACTCCTCAAAATAAATGTAGTAGTGGAAGTAAAGGTCTACCCCACGAAGAGTGTTTGGTCTATCTTTTATGCTAAATTAACTAAAAGGGGGGTTTTTGGTTTCGAAACAAATAATTATTAAAAATATCAATTAATGTAAAAGCAAATTATTGAATTAAATGAAATCAATAGAACGAATCATGGTCTAAGTCAACATCCACCGTTGGAGATTTACAATTGGTCATTGATCCACAAATAATTATTAATTCATACTTTTAGTATTCATCATTGGAGAATAATTTTCCATTCAAAACAATTTTCTATTTCTCCTTACTTTTAATTAATTAGAAACAAGCGATCTATTTAATCCTCATTACCAAACAATCCTAGACAAGCGCGAGAATCTAATTTAATAATGACTTTCCGAATTGGAGAAATCAATGAACTAGATAATACAAGCCGAGCGTTTGCATTTAACCTAGATAAATATTCTTCCTAAGATTTAATAATTTCCCAAAGCAGCAAATTACTAATCCTAGTTGCTTCACAAGTTAAATTAATCAAACAATTATGGATTTGATATTTAACTTAGCTATAGATTGAAACGTATGATAAATTAATGGATCCTTTTAGTAATCAAACATTTAGTAATCAAACATAACAATCATGAAATTAAGCATAGAAGAATATTCAATACTAAAAATATAAATTAAACAATGTCTCACAATTGAAAACGATTCCAAGACTTCAATATCCTTTGATCAAGAGAGAAATTAGTTGTACATCATCAATTCTAAGAGCAAAATAGAGAAGAAGGGAATGGTGTCCATTCTTTTCCTCCAAGAATATGTAGAATATAAGATTTTTAGGTCAGAAAGGAGGTTCTTTTCGTTCTGACGTCTTTAGGTATATATATGATGTTAAAGAATATTGTTTCCATATAGAATTTCATCAAAATAAGAAAACTGGCATGTGACTGAAATTTTGGCCCGTGCTCATGCACCATATATTCCATTGCGTGCACACCATTGGATGACTTTTCTAGAAAAAAGAGGTGGTGCGCACGCACCATTGTTTACTCGTGCGCATGCACCGTGTTACACGCGTCATCCTTGGATAGCTCTCGATAATTTTATCATAAATTTCTCTTTCAAACTCTGATTGAGGTGATTCAAAGTGCATTGAAAATATGACTTAAAGAGCTACAATTCTTTCTGAAGTAAAAATTTTCCAATTCGATTGTTTGCTACTCGAAAAATGGCTCTCAAATTGAGGCTAAAAATTCAGTGCATAACTTCTTCGACTAGAATTTGATTTGTGAAAACGTTTGTTCGCGAAATTATTTCTTCTCGATTTTAAAACCCACCGCAAATGTACGGATCGTTAACAAGTAGTAAAATGGACTATGAGTCCAAGTATCGTTCCCACGAGGATTGAATTAGCTCTAATTAAACTAATGTGAC
>NW_019231565.1:0-2853 GCF_002742605.1 Olea europaea var. sylvestris
TGCAAAAGTTACGCTCAATTCTTCGAACGCCGACAATCCAAGCGTTCCAAAAATGCAAGTGCTCATTCTTTCGAAAAATGGCTAAAATCCCGCATACATCACGATGAAGTAGTGAGTTCAATCAAAAATGGTCGCAACATTTCCGAAAAGTACTTATGGGCCCAAAACGGATGCCGTATGCAAAAGTGACGCTCAATTCTTCAAACACCGACAATCCAAGCGTTCCAAATATGCAAGTGCCCATTCTTTCGAAAAATGGCTGAAATCCCGTATACGTTACGATGAAGTAGTGAGTTCAATCCAAAACGGTCGCTACATTTTCGAAAAGTACTTATGGGCCCAAAACGGATGCCGTATGCAAAAGTGACGCTCAATTCTTCAAACACCGACAATCCAAGCGTTCCAAATATGCAAGTGCTCATTCTTTCAAAAAAGGGCTGAAATCCCGCATACGTCACGATGAAGTAGTGAGTTCAATCCAAAACGGTCGCTACATTTCCGAAAAGTACTTATGGGCCCAAAACGGACGCCGTGTGCAAATGCTACGCTCAATTCTTCGAACGTCGACAATCCAAGCGTTCCAAATATGCAACTGCTCATTCTTTCGAAAAATGGGCAAAATCCCTCATAGCTCACGATGAAGCAGTGAGTTCAATCCAAAATGGTCGCTACATTTCCGAAAAGTACTTATGGGCCCAAAACGGACGCCGTGTGCAAATGCTACGCTCAATTCTTCGAACGTCGACAATCCAAGCGTTCCAAATATGCAACTGCTCATTCTTTCGAAAAATGGGCAAAATCCCTCATAGCTCACGATGAAGCAGTGAGTTCAATCCAAAATGGTCGCTACATTTCCGAAAAGTACTTATGGGCCCAAAACGGACGCCGTGTGCAAATGCTACGCTCAATTCTTCGAACGTCGACAATCCAAGCGTTCCAAATATGCAACTGCTCATTCTTTCGAAAAATGGGCAAAATCCCTCATAGCTCACGATGAAGCAGTGAGTTCAATCCAAAATGGTCGCTACATTTCCGAAAAGTACTTATGGGCCCAAAACGGACGCCGTATGCAAAAGTTACGCTCAATTCTTCGAACGCCGACAATCCAAGCGTTCCAAATATGCAAGTGCACATTCTTTCAAAAAATGGGCAAAATCCCTCATACGTCACGATGAAGCGGTGAGTTCTATCCAAAACGGTCGCTACATTTCCAAAAATTACTTATGGGCCCAAAACGGACGCCGTGTGCAAATGCTACGCTCAATTCTTCGAACGTCGACAATCCAAGCGTTCCAAATATGCAACTGCTCATTCTTTCGAAAAATGGGCAAAATCCCTCATAGCTCACGATGAAGCAGTGAGTTCAATCCAAAATGGTCGCTACATTTCCGAAAAGTACTTATGGGCACAAAACGGACGCCGTATGCAAAAGTTACGCTCAATTCTTCGAACGCTGACAATCCAAGTGTTCCAAATATGCAAGTGCACATTCTTTCAAAAAATGGGCAAAATCCCTCATACGTCACGATGAAGCGGTGAGTTCTATCCAAAACGGTCGCTACATTTCAAAAAATTACTTATGGGCCCAAAACGGACGCCGTATGCAAATGCTACGCTCAATTCTTCGAACGTCGACAATCCAAGCGTTCCAAATATGCAAGTGCTCATTCTTTCTAAAAATGGCTGAAATCCTGCATACCTCACGATGAAGCAGTGAGGTCAATCCTAAACGGTCACTACATTTCTGAAAAGTACTTATGGGCCCAAAACGGACGCTGTATGCAAAAGTTACGCTCAATTCTTCGAACGCCGACAATCCAAGCGTTCCAAATATGCAAGTGCACATTCTTTCAAAAAATGGGCAAAATCCCTCGTACGTCACGATGAAGCGGTGACTTCTGTCCAAAACGGTCGCTACATTTCCGAAAATTACTTATGGGCCCAAAACGGACGCCGTATGCAAAAGTTACGCTCAATTCTTCGAACGCCGACAATCCAAGCGTTCCAAATATGCAAGTGCTCATTCTTTCGAAAAATGGCTAAAATCCTACATACGTCACGATAAAGTTGTGAGTTCAATCCAAAACGGTCGCTACATTTCCGAAAAGTACTTATGGGCCCAAAACGGACGCCGTACGCAAAAGTTACGCTCAACTCTTTGAACTCCGACAATCCAAGCGTTCCAAATATGCAAGTGCACATTCTTTAAAAAAATCTCTCGTATGTCACGATGAAGCGATGACTTCTATCCAAAAGGTCGCTACATTTCCAAAAATTACTTATGGGCCCAAAACGGACACCGTATGCAAAAGTTACACTCAATTCTTTGAATGTCGACAATCCAAGCGTTCCAAATATGCAAGTGCTTATTCTTTCGAAAAATGGCTGAAATCCCGTATACGTCACGACGAAGTAGTGAGTTCAATCCATAACGGTCGCTGGATTTCTGAAAAGTACTTATGGGCCCAAAACGGACGCTGTATGCAAAAGTTACGCTCAATTCTTCTAACGCCGACAATCCAAGCGTTCCAAATGTGCAACTGCTCATTCTTTTGAAAAATGGCTGAAATCCCACATACGTCACGATGAAGTAGTGAGTTCAATCCAAAACGGTCGCTACGTTCCGAAAAGCACTTATGGGCCCAAAACGGACGTTGTATACAAAAGTTACGCTCAATTCTTCGAACGCCGATAATCCAAGCGTTCCAAATATGCAACTGCTCATTCTTTCAAAAAATGGCTGAAATCCCACATACGTCATGACGAAGTTGTAAGTTCAATCCAAAATGGTCGCTACATTTTCGAAAAGTACTTATGGGCCCAAAACGGACGCCGTATGCAAAAGTTACGCTC
>NW_019231566.1:0-2853 GCF_002742605.1 Olea europaea var. sylvestris
CGGGGGCAATTTCGTCATTTTTCGCGATGGTGTCGGATTGGGCTAAAATTTAACAGATTGATTGGAAGCAAAAGTTGCGCCCGAGGCAATTTTGTCATTTTTCGCGACGGCGTCGGAATGGGCTGAAATTTGGCAGGTTGATTGGAAAGAAAAATTGCGACGTGTGAAATTTCGTCATTTTTCCAGACGGTGTTGGAATGGGCTGAAATTTGGCAGGTTGATTGGAAACAAAAATCTCGTCGGGGGCAACTTCGTCATTTTTCGCGACGGTGTCGCAATGGGCTAAAATTTGACAGGTTGATCGGAAACAAAAATCGCGCCGGGGGGAATTTCGTCATTTTTCTCAACGGTGTCTGAATGGGCTAAAATTTGACAGATTGATGGGAAGCAAAAGTCGAGCACGGGACAATTTCGTCATTTTTCGTGACGGTTTCTGAATGGACTGAAATTTGGCAAGTTGATTGGAAACAAAAATCGCGTCGGGAGAAAATTCGTCATTTTTCGTGACGGTGTCGGAATGGGCTGAAATCTGGCAGGTTGATTGGAAACAAAAATTGCGCTGTGGGCAATTTCGTCAATTTTCGCGACGGCGTCGGAATGGGCTGAAATTTGGCAGTTGATTGGAATCAAAAATCGCGACGGTGGCAATTTCGTAATTTTTCGCGACGATGTCGGAATGGGCTAAAATTTGACAGGTTGATCGGAAACAAAAATAGCGCGGGGGCAATTTCGTCATTTTTCGCGATGGTGTCGGATTGGGCTAAAATTTAACAGATTGATTGGAAGCAAAAGTTGCGCCCGGGGCAATTTTGTCATTTTTCGCGACGGCGTCGGAATGGGCTGAAATTTGGCAGGTTGATTGGAAAGAAAAATTGCGACGTGTGAAATTTCGTCATTTTTCCCGACGGTGTCGGAATGGGCTGAAATTTGGCAGGTTGATTGGAAAGAAAAATTGCGACGTGTGAAATTTCGTCATTTTTCCCGACGGTGTCGGAATGGGCTGAAATTTGGCAGGTTGATTGGAAACAAAAATCGCGTCGGGGGCAACTTCGTCATTTTTCATGACGGTGTTGGAATGGGCTAAAATTTGACAGGTTGATCGGAAACAAAAAACGCGCTGGGGGCAATTTCGTCATTTTTCACAATGGTGTCGGAATGGGCTAAAATTTGACAGATTGATTGGAAACAAAAGTCGCGCCCGAGGGAAACTTCATCATTTTTCGCGACGGTGTCGGAATGGCTAAAATTTGACAAAATGATCGAAAACAAAAGTCGCACCTATGGCAATTTTGTCATTTTTCGCGACGGTTTCGGAATAGACTGAAATTTGGCAAGTTGATTGGAAACAAAAATCGCGCCGGGAGAAATTTCGTCATTTTTCGCGACGGCGTCGGATTGGGCTGAAATCCGGCAGGTGGATTGGAAACAAAAATTGCGCCGTGGGCAATTCCATCATTTTTCACGACTGTGTCGGAATGGGCTTAAATTTGGCAGGTTGATTGGAAACAAAAATCGCGCAGGGGGCAACTTCGTCATTTTTCGCAACGTTGTCGGAATGGGCTAAAATTTGACTGGTTGAGCGGAAACAAAATCCGCGCCAGGGGCAATTTCGTCATTTTTCGCATCGGTGTCAAAATTGGCTGAAATTTGACAAGTTGATCGGAATCAAAAACCGCGCCGAGGGCAATTTCGCCATTTTTCGCAACGTTGTCGGAATGGGCAAAAATTACAAATTGATCGAAAACAAAAGTTGCGCCCAGGGCAATATTGTCATTTTTCGCGACAGTGTCTGAATGGAGTGAAATTTGGCAGGTTGATTAGAAACAAAAATTGCGACGTGTGCAATTTCGTCATTTTTCCCGACGGTGTCGGAATGGGCTGAAATTTGGCAGGTTGATTGGAAACAAAAATAGCGTCGGGGGCAGCTTCGTCATTTTTCGCGACGATGTCGGAATGGGCTAAAATTTGACAGGTTGATCGGGAACAAAAAGCCGCGCTAAGGGCAATTTCGTCATTTTTCCCGACGGTGTCGGAATGGGCTGAAATTTGGCAGGTTGATTGGAAACAAAAATAGCGTCGGGGGCAGCTTCGTCATTTTTCGCGACGATGTCGGAATGGGCTAAAATTTGACAGGTTGATCGGGAACAAAAAGCCGCGCTAAGGGCAATTTCGTCATTTTTCGTGACGGTTTCGAAATGGGCTGAAATTTGGAAGGTTGATAGCAAACAAAAATCGCGCCGGGGGAAATTTCGTCATTTTTCGCGACGGTGTCGGAATGGGCTGAAATTTGACAGGTTGATCGGAAACAAAAACCGCGCCTGGGGCAATTTCGTCATTTATCGCAACGGTGTCGGAATGGGCTAAAATTTGACAGATTGATCGGAAACAAAAGCCGCGCCCGGGGCAATTTCGTCATTTTTCACGACGGTTTCAGAAAGGACTGAAATTTGGCTGGTTGATTGGAAACAAAAATCGCGCCGGGGGAAATTTCGTCATTTTTCGCGACGGTGTCGGAATGGGCTAAAATTTGACAGGTTGATTGAAAACAAAAATCGCGCAGGGGGCAACTTCGTCATTTTTCGCAACTTTGTCGGAATGGGCTAAAATTTGACTGGTTGAGCGGAAACAAAATCTGCGCCAGGGGCAATTTCGTCATTTTTCGCATCGGTGTCAAAATTGGCTGAAATTTGACAAGTTGATCGGAATCAAAAACCGCGCCGAGGGCAATTTCGCCATTTTTCGCAACGTTGTCGGAATGGGCAAAAATTTGACAAATTGATCGAAAACAAAAGTTGCGCCCAGGGCAATATTGTCATTTTTCGCGACAGTGTCTGAATGGAGTGAAATTTGGCA
>NW_019231567.1:0-2852 GCF_002742605.1 Olea europaea var. sylvestris
GTACGATGTCCGAAGTTTCCATGGATTGTCATCCTTCTACCGTCGATTTATTAAAAATTTCAGCACTCTGATTGCTCCTATCATAGAGTGCCTTAAAGGGCATGATTTTTAGTAGATTGAGGAGGTAGAGGCTTTGGTTAAGCAGAAGATGATACAGCCCAGTCCTGGCACTCCCAAATTTTGAGAAAGTGTTTGAAGTAAACTGTGATGCATCTGGAGTTGGCATTGGTGGTGTTCTGAGTCAGGAAGGGTGTCCAATAGCATTTTTCAGTGAGAAGCTATCAGGATCGAAAAAAATTATTCAACCTATGATCTGGAGTTCTATGCCATAGTTCAGACTTTGAAGCATTGGCGTCATTATCTGGTGCAGAGGGAGTTCATCCATGTTACTGATCATGAGGCCTTGAAGTACATCAATGGTCAGCACAAGCAGAGTGGACGACATGCAAAGTGGATGGCATACTTACAGGAGTTTACATTTACGCTAAGGCATCAAGCAGGGAATTTGAATCGAGTAGCAGACACATTGAGCAGTCGTACATTACTCCTCACCACCATGAGCACCAGAATTGTTGGCTTTGAAGCATTTCTAAATATGTATGCTGTAGATCCTTCATTCGGGAAGATAATTCAGGAGATAACTGATAACCACCGACATGATTTCATTTTACATAATGGTTATTTGTTTCATGGATGCAGTTGTGCTTTCCAGACTGTTCACTAAGGCAGCAAATCATTAGTGAACTTCATAATGAGGGACATTTTGGGCGAGATAAGACATTGGCGTTGGTCTCTTCTGATTATTATTGGCCCAAATTGAGTAGTGACATAGCACATTATGTGGAACAGTGTTATATATGTCAGAAGTAAAGGAGCACTTACTAATGTTGGACTGTGCATGCCATTACTTGTACCCAAGGCTCCTTAGTTTGATGTGAGCATGGATTTTATATTGGGCTTACCCCGTACACAATGGGCGATGGATTCCATTATTGTTGTGGTTGATAGGTGTTTTCAAAGATGGCTCGTTTTGTGGCTTGCCGGAAGACAATGGATGCTACTCGGATTGTCCATCTTTATTTCAAAGAAATTGTGCGTCTAGATGGTGTTTCCCAATCAATCACTTCTGACCATGACACCGAATTCATGAGTCATTTCTGAAGGAGCTTGTGGGAAAAATTGGGGATGAAGTTGAATTTTAATAGCGCCTACCACCCCCAAATAGATGGTTAGACAGAGGTGGTAAATCAGAGTTTGGGAAATCTTTTGAGAAGTTTAGCAGGGACTAAACCGAAACAGTGGGATTTGGCATTGCGTCAGGTAGAATTTGCCTATAATCGATCGAAGAACAGAACCACAGGATTGAGCCCATTTAAGATTGTCTGTGGTCATAAACCATCCGGAGTACTTGACTTAGCTCCTCTCTCACGTGTGGGGCATTTCAATCATAACGCTGATGAGATGTCAGAACATCTTCGAGGTATCCATGAACAGGTGAAGCAGTCCATTCAAGAGACTATTCCAAGTACAAGGCTCAAGCAAATAGTCATCGTCGTCAGGTACTCTTTGATGTTGGTGATCTTGTGTGGGCAATATTAACGCGCGATCGTTTTCCGGCTAGGGAATATAATAAGCTTAAGGAGCGAAAGTTAGACCGTGTGAAGTGCTCCAGAAGATGATTGAGCCAAATTTTTAGCAACTTACTTCTTTTATTTCATATTTTATTTTGGTGTGATTGTTAGGATTTTGCTATTTTTGGTAATTTTACGATAATTTTGTATTTTACAGTTATTTAACCCAGCTTGTGAGTTAATTATTGTCATTCTTGATTATTAATAATATTGAGTGAAGTTTTCAGAGAACTCTTTGTTTTTGGCATTTCTTTCTTCTTCTTTCTTGCGAATCATCTATTACAACTAGCCTATAAGATAATCGCTATCCTGGCATCACCACACTTCCAAGCTCAATCTACTGAGGTGCTAACCATCCCTTGAGGCAAGTCATCTACAAGGCAAAATCCCTTTAGACAGCCTTTGAACTAGACAATAGAGCTAGGAAATTTCGATATTAGCTTCTAAACAATAATAGAAATGAAAAGCCAAATTTCATTGTATAAACAAACACTTATCAGCAGATTGTAATCTTCAAAGATATAATATACAGAGACGACTTGGTGGAGAGAGGATGATTGGCGACTGCAATACTTGCACGCACAATTGTCATTTATTACATTCAAGGCATTATTGTGGTTAAGGACCCACACAAGTTTCTGTATTACATTAATACAACAATACAGTACTCCACTCATAGCAACTGGAAGATTTCGTGTATTCTCATTATTATGTTTACATTGTTGGCCTTACAATGAGACGAGAGGCGAGCTTCTGACCAAGGGACCTGTCAGCCTACAATATAAAAATCAAAACCTAAGTACAAATTTATCAAGCTTTTCAATCTCCGACGATCTCCTGAAATAAATTATTATATCACTGATTGAATCTTTGTAAAATTAATATGGGTTGTTAAATTTTACTATTGACTCTTTAGTTTGCAAGGCATGTGAATTCGTCTTGATGACGATCAACAAGCTGTCTAACATTATTCCTCCATCATTATCTTTTATATTAGAAAAATTGATACATTTTTAGTAGGGATGACAACAGAGTGGGTAAGGAATAGCCATTCCGTTCCTCGCTCCTTATTTTCACTTTTTTTTAGTGTCTTTAATTGGCGAAAATTGTTACTTTTTTAAATTGTAGAAAAATCTATGTTTTTTTCTTTGAAATGGTGATTAATAATAATAATAATAATAATAATAATAATAATAATATTATTATTATTATTATTATTAT
>NW_019231568.1:0-2852 GCF_002742605.1 Olea europaea var. sylvestris
CGCGATTTTTATTTCAGATCAAACTGTCAAATTTCAGCTAATTCCGACACAGTCGAGAAAAATGACGAAATTGCCCCCTGCGCTGTTTGTTTCCGATGAACCAGTCAAATTTTAGCCAATTCCGACACAGTCGCAAAAAATGACGAAATTGCACCCGGCGCGATTTTTGTTCCCGATCAACCTGTCAAATTGGAGCCCATTCCGACACAGTCGAGAAAAATGACGAAATAGCCGCCGGCGCGATTTTTATTTCCGATCAAACTCCCAAATTTCAGCCAATTCCGACACGGTCGCGAAAAATGACGAAATTGGCCCCGGCGCGGTTTTTGTTCCCGATCAACTTGTCAAATTTGAACCCATTCCGAATTGGCCCCGGCGCGATTTTTGTTCCCGATCAAATTGTCAAATTTGAACCCATTCCGACACAGTCAAGAAAAATGACGAAATTGCCGCCGGCGCGATTTTTATTTCCGATCAAACTGCCAAATTTCAGCCAATTCCGACACGGTCGAGAAAAATGACGAAATTGCCCCCGGCACGATTTTTGTTTCCGATCAACCTGTCAAATTTCAGCCCACTCCGACATCGTCACGAAAAATGAAGAAATTGCCCCCGGCGCGATTTTTGTTTCCGATCAACCTGTCAAATTTGAGCCCATTCCGACACAGTCGAGAAAAATGACGAAATTGCCGCCCGCGCGATTTTTATTTCCGATCAACCAGTCAAATTTTAGCTCATTTCGACACAGTCGCGAAAAATGACGAAATTGCCCCCGGCGCGATTTTTGTTTCCGATCAACCAGTCAAATTTTAGCCAATTCCGACACAGTCGCAGAAAATAACGAAATTACACCCGGCGCGGTTTTTGTTCCCGATAAACCTGTCAAATTTGAGCCCATTCCGACACAGTCGAGAAAAATGACAAAATTGCCGTCGGCGCGATTTTTGTTTCTGATCAAACTGCCAAATTTTAGCCAATTCCGACACAGTCGAGAAAAATTACGGAATTGCCCCCGTCGCGTTTTTTGTTTCCGATCAACCAGTCAAATTTTATCCATTTCCGACACATTCGCGAAAAATGACGAAATTACACCCGGCGCGGTTTTTGTTCCTGATCAACCTTTGAAATTTGAGACCATTCCGACACAGTCGCGAAAAATGACGTAATTGCCCCCGGCCCGATTTTTGTTTCCGACCAACCAGTCAAATTTTAGTCCATTCCGACACCGTCGCGAAAAATGGCGAAATTGCCCCCGGCGAGATTTTTGTTTCCGATCAGCTTGTCAAATTTTAGGCAATTCCGACGCAGTCACGAAAAATAATGAAATTACCCCAGGCGCGGTTTTTGTTCCCTATCAACCAGTCAAATTTGAGCCATTCCGACATAGTCGCGAAAAATGACGAAATTGCCAGCTGCACGATTTTTGTTTCCGATCAACCTGTCAAATTTTAGCCCATTTAAGTTCAAACTGCCAAATTTCACCCAATTCCGAAACAGTCGAGAAAAATGACGAAATTGGCCCCGGCGTTGTTTTTGTTTCCGATCAACCAGTCAAATTTCAGCCGATTCCGACACAGTCGAGAAAATGACGAAATTGCCCCTGGCGCGATTTTTGTTTCCGATCAACCAGTCGAATTTTAGCCAATTCCGACACAGTCGCGAAAAATAACGAAATTACACCCTGCGCGATTTTGGTTCTCGATAAACCTGTCAAATTTGAGCCCATTCGGACAAAGTCGAGAAAAATGACGAAATAGCCGCCGGCGAGATTTTTATTTCCGATCAAACTCCCAAATTTCAGCCAATTCCAGCACAGTCGAGAAAAATGACGAAATTGCCCCCGGCGCGATCATTGTTTCCGATCAACCAGTCGAATTTTGACCAATTTCGACACAGTCGCAAAAAATGACGAAATTACACCCGGCGCGATTTTTGTTCCCGATCAACCTGTCAATTTTGAGCCCTTTCCGACACAATCGCGAAAAATGACGAAATTGCCCCCGGCGCGATCATTGTTTCCGATCGTTCGGTCAAATTTGAGCCCATTCCGACAGAGTCGAGAAAAATGACGAAATTGCCCCCGGCGCGATTTTTGTTTCCGATCAACTTGGTCAAATTTCAGCCCATTCTGACATCGTCGCGAAAAATGACGAAATTACCCCCGCGCGATTTTCGTTTCCGATCAACCTGTCAAATTTGAGCCCATTTCGACACGGTCGAGAAAAATGACGAAATTGCCGCCGGCGCGATTTTTATTTCCGATCAAACTGCCAAATTTTAGCCAATTCCGACACAGTCGAGAAAAATGACAAAATTGCCCTCGGCGCGAATTGTGTTTCCGATCAACCAGTCAAATTTTAGCCAATTCCGACACAGTCGCAAAAAATGACGAAATTACACCCGGCGTGATTTTTGTTCCCGATCAACCAGTCAAATTGGAGCCCATTCCGACATAGTCGAGAAAAATGAAGAAAAAGCCGCCGGCGCGATTTTTATTTCCGATCAAACTCCCAAATTTCAGCCAATTCCGACACAGTCGAGAAAAATGACAAAATTGGCCCCGACGTTGTTTTTGTTTCCGATCAACCAGTCAAATTTCAGCCAATTCCGACACAATCGCGAAATATGACGAAATTACACCCGGCGCGATTTTTGTTCCAGATCAACCTGTCAAATTTGAACCCATTCCGACACAGTCGAGAAAAATGACGAAATTGCCGCCGGCGTGATTTTTATTTCCTATCAAACTGCCAAATTTCGGCCAATTCTGACACAGTCGAGAAAAATGACGAAATTGCCCCCGGCGCGATTTTTGTTTCCGATCAACCAGTCGAATTTTAACCAATTTCGAC
>NW_019231569.1:0-2852 GCF_002742605.1 Olea europaea var. sylvestris
AATTCTTGTTTACCAATGTTCCTAAATTAATTAAAATCATCTCATGATGTCAATTAAATCTATCATCTCATGCGACATTTCTACATCTCTATGAAATATGCAAACATAAAAGCATACAAATCATGCAAAGTATAACGATATATCTCTATCCCACATTAGACTTCACAATAATTGATATAAAGTGCTATCTATCCTATTATTTCTCTCGAAATTAATAAAATTCGCAATCAATTCAATTAGGGATCAAGTAATTGAAAGTCATTAAATCATATAACAATCATCTAAAAATAAATAAATATTGAACGTCAAATTATCAAATTTATATTAAAATGTCGTAATAATGGTTCATCAATGTTTTAATAATTTAAACCCTAGCATAGCATTACAAAATCACAAGAAAATATGTTTAATTGAAATAACATAACCTTAATTTTAGATTGATGAAAGAGAAGAAAATGGATATTGAAAACTTGAATCTCTTCAATATTTTCTTGATGAATCTCCAATATATCTTTTTGCTGTCTGTCCAAAAATCAAGATTGGAACTCCAGTTTTTGGAAAACTTGTAACTGTCATTTAATTCTCAGAAGAACAATGGATTGACCTTTCTTTGATGACGTTAATTTATGAATTTAGGTGTATAAGATGTATATGAAAGGTGTCTCTAATGTATTCTACTGTTAGATATTTGTAGGATTCAGAAATTAGTTGAAAATCACATCCAAATTGATGTTGAAAAGAATTCCGATCGAATAAGAAAAGTTGCATTCGAGAGCACATATTTTTGTCTCTGCATAGTCATTGGTATTTTGGGTCATAATTTTCTCTCTCAATATCCTATTGAAACAATTCAAAGTGCGTTAGAAAGATAACTCAAAGGGCTATAATTTTGTAAGCAATATAAATTTTTCAATTTGAATGTTTCTTATGCTAAAAATGGGTCTCAATCTTGGGCTAAAATTCAATAATATAACTAGTGGGATTGAAATTTAATTTGTGATAATATTTGATCATATTTAATTCCTTTTTTTACTTCTAATTGCATCCAATTGACTGTTAGCAATCTTCAAATATTGTCTTGTGGTCTAAATCAACTATTGAATATTTGTAATTTGGTCATCACATTTGAACTTCACCATTTTTTTGCTCATTTTTTCTCATTTCAAGTTCAATCATCGAGTTTATTGTAATAAATGAAATATACAATGAATTAGACCATAATTAATTAAAGAACTTCAAAATATCTTATATTTAAAGGCTTGAATAAGTGTATAAAATATACTTATCAAATATCTCCAAACGTAAATATTTATTTGTCCTTAACAAAATCATAACACCACTCAACAACACATAAACATGCAAAAAGTTTTGGTCCAATAACCTGCCCGTTATGTCTCAAGACATGAATCTTTGTGTTAAATCAATGGATCACTTCATAATCACATAACCAAAACCAATGTCAACTTCTTCAATGCAAAATGGTGTGTGTGTGTGTGAAGAATTAAGTAAAATATTATAAATTCATGAGTTATTTCAATTTTCGACTCTCGATAGTCAAGTTTTTCCTTTCATCACTTGTAAAATTCACACATCACAAAACTTATTCTTTTTACTCTTTTTCCAAGGTGTGATCTAAGATTAAATTTTTATAGTAACTCCACACCTTCTCTAATTTAGATGGATCTCACTAATTGTAAGTCAATATTTCAACAAATAAGAATTCTCCAAATTTTTTGATTGCTTCAACTTTCAAAACACAATTGAGCTAATAATCCACTGTCAAAAATCTAATTTTCTTAAATAACTGTTTAGGGCTTAATCAAGGCATGTAATGCATCTTCTCTTTCATGTATTTTCCTTATTTTTTTATTTTTTAGTTTTAGTTTTTTTTTTCACTCATCTTTTGCACGGACTTCTCTCCATTAAGTTTTCTAAATGACTATTGTAAGGAGCTTTCGATCGATGACTCCTAAGTTAGATGGCCATAGGACACCAGATTTTAAATATTTTTACATACTTAACCAATCAAGTCATAAAATGATACGAAGAGATGTTTACAATAAGATAACTCTTTTTTTATGAAATGATTGGTACAATGCTCCTTATCAAACATTTATTTTCAAAAATCTCCCTAACTTAAGATTTTCACCAAAATTTCATCTTGAAAGCCTTATATAATCCAAAGACAAGAATCTACACACATGTAACCCTCATTTATAACAATATCTTCTTACAACAGCTCAATCACTCACAAATTATAATAAATTTTGTCAAAGGTTGTACAATGTAGTAATTTTTGGTTTAGCATATAAATTTGAATATTTTAACCTATTAAGTATATGAATCAACTCATTACTTTACAATGCTAAATTTAATTCACGTGTGTAAAAATATCAAGTTTTACATGAATAAGAATCAATTAATCTTTGCATGTAACCTATCCACAACACATAAATTAAGAAAATATTTTTGAATTTTTTTCCTCATATATAATAAAGTAATAAACATATAACCACACACAAAAACTAAAAACTCAATATTTTTTACCTCAAAATTTAAATTAGTTATTGTCTTCAATATTTTAAAGTCTGTTGTAGTATAAAGGAGTAGTGAACAAAGGAAGAAAGTACTCTTCAAATTTTAGTACTCCCCAAATTTTTTTTTTGTCTAATATATGAGGTAGCTTGTTGGATCAGTTCATTTGATTCCTCAATTTACTAATCTAAGTCGTGCTTGATATCCACGTACTAGTGAAAAATGAAAAAAAATAAATAACCATAATAGTCAAAAAGTAGTGTAAAAGCTAGAATGTGGTGTGTGATAACCTTTTTTTTTTTTTTTTTTTTTTTTTT
>NW_019231570.1:0-2852 GCF_002742605.1 Olea europaea var. sylvestris
TCCTCATTGAAAATAAAAAATCATACCATATATGTTACATTACGAAACAAATTCCAAACCATTTTATTATTCTCCAAAGTTTTAATTTTTGTTACTCTTTCATCCAATAATTTTTCACTTACTTCTACCTGTTTCAAAAAAATTAATTTTCTACCAATTCAAGTATCTTGACAAAACGATTGATATGACATTTTTAATCTTTATTTTTTACATAAAAAATTGTATAACAATATATTTTTTTAAGAAACACGTATATATCCGTACTTATATTTGTCTTATCTTTTTCTCGTTAAAAAGAAAGAAAGATTATCAAAAACAAAAACCAAAAAATTATGTATGAATTTCTTTGAAAATTTATTAAATTGCAAAATAGTATAAATCTATATTATAACCTCAATTTAAAATTATTAAGGAATTCATTTTAAACTACAAAATAATATATTATTTTACTTGATTTTTTAAAAACTTTATTCATAAAATCATAAATTATACCTCAAATGATGACAACTAATAAATTTCATATTCCATCTTATAGTGTTGGAAAAAATTCAAATGAAGTTTTTGCAAGATTTTTCAACACATTTTTAATTTATTAAGCCCTTGTTTGAGCCCATTTTTGGGTCAAAATGCATTTTAAGATAATATTTTTTTGGAGAATGTGTAGTTAAAAAATAAAAATAAAAAGATTTGAATTTACGTGTAAAAATATTTTATAGAAGAATGTTGGTCGAAAATGAGTTTTTTTAAAAATGGAAGTCAAACATAGGCTAACTCTTATGTAAAGAATAATAAAATATTTAAACAAACAATATGAAAAATGTTCGATAATTTAATATAGGACGTGATTGGTTATTCCCAATTAGGAGCATTTTAGTTTATTTAGATATTTATTGTGGAAAATTTATAATTTTTTAACTATATATATATATATATATATATATAGTTAAAAAATTATAAATTTTCCACAATAAATATCTAAATAAACTAAAATGCTCCTAATTGGGAATAACCAATCACGTCCTATATTAAATTATCGAACATTTTTCATATTGTTTGTTTAAATATTTTATTATTCTTTACATAAGAGTTAGCCTATGTTTGACTTCCATTTTTAAAAAAACTCATTTTCGACCAACATTCTTCTATAAAATATTTTTACACGTAAATTCAAATCTTTTTATTTTTATTTTTTAACTACACATTCTCCAAAAAAATATTATCTTAAAATGCATTTTGACCCAAAAATGGGCTCAAACAAGGGCTTAATAAATTAAAAATGTGTTGAAAAATCTTGCAAAAACTTCATTTGAATTTTTTCCAACACTATAAGATGGAATATGAAATTTATTAGTTGTCATCATTTGAGGTATAATTTATGATTTTATGAATAAAGTTTTTAAAAAATCAAGTAAAATGAACTGAATTGAAAATGTGTAAAAGTCAAGAAATTAGGTACAATTTTGTATAGATGTGTTAAGTAGGTTAGGGTTCATGCTCGGAATAAGAAAAGAAAGGTCCCCGCAATTTCGCTTGCCTCTTGTCAAGACACTACTCGAGCTACAAAAACAGATTCGTCTTCGCTAGCATATCGCCAGGACGTCGCTCACTTTTCTCTGAGGTGTCACTCAAGCGATAGTGTATACTAAAAGCCCTATTTACTATTTTCGAGAATTTTAACAAGACCATGCTACCCAAAACATCCAGTATATAAATACCTGCGCCCTTTCACAAAAAACCTTAGATTGAGCATTGAGAGAAAACACATATACTGTTTTTATATCATTCAATCCATTGATCCTCGAGTGTTGAAATTAAAAAACATCAAAACCCAAAAATCAAACACCAAAAATCCATACTTCCAGAATATCTGTCAAAGGTTAAAGATCGAGAGAGGTGACCAGAGTTCCGATTGTTGGAGAACAAGGAGTTCTTGGGAATCCACAGGAGATAGACGAAATCAAAAAGTCGAGAGTTGGTGGAAGAGCATGCAACCCAGGAGGTCCTTCAGAATTATAGTCAAGAGGTTAGAGAGTACTTGGGTTGGTCAAGTCTGACAGTACTGTAAGTTAATTCGTTTATAATGGATTCATACTGGCTTGAGTCTGGAGTTTTTAGTCCCACGATAGGTTTTCCCCATCATCAAATATCATGTATTATTCATTTTCCAACAATTTATTATATTGCAGCAATTCAACATATGATAGATTGCATGTGAATTCATCTGAACTAATTAATAACTATAACTTGTTGCAATTATTAATTAATTTGTTTAAATTCAACATAAACACCTATTCACCTCCTCCAGGTGTTAATTTGGTCGAACTACATAATTTTCACATGGCTACGTGATACACCTATAAGCCATTTTAGGATGCCCACTTTTAATTTTTTTATGTTTTACTTAAAAGTAAATCGCCAGCCAATAGTATATCATGATTATTTTTCGATCGAGAACATCAAACGACACCACATAAAAGTATAAACTGTAAATCTGAATCCCTCTGCATATACTCCTTATTTTATTTTATTTTTTGATCAAATGCAAGCTCCCTTAGTAATCCACCTCTTTTCTCTTCCTCCCATCCGTCAACTAAGCTACATCCTATGTCAGTCACCGGTTGTCTCTCCTTTTCCCATAGTATACTGTAAGTTACCGAATCTCTCCCCGTTTGAGCAACAGGAAACTACAAGGAACAAAGTAGATTGTGGACCTTTTATTTGGCTTCTATGTTCCCCCTCCAAATCAAGATTTCATTTGTTTTGTTTCTCAATATTTTGAGTTTTGTAATTTTTCACATTTTTTTATGATTTCTCTGATGTTTTATTTATGTTGATTAAATATTTAATTTATT
>NW_019231571.1:0-2851 GCF_002742605.1 Olea europaea var. sylvestris
TTGGATTGTCGGCGATCGAAGAAACGAGTGTGACTTTTGCATACGGTGTCCGTTTTTAGCCCATAAGCACTTTTTGGAAATGTAGCGACCCTTTTGAATTGAACTCATAGCTTTGCTATGACGAATGATAGATTTTGGGCATTTGTGGAAGAACAAGCACTTGCTTATTTGGAACCCTTGGATTGTCGACGATTGAAGAACTAAGTGTGACTTTTGCATACGGTGTTCGTTTTAGGCCCATAAGTACTTTTTAGAAATGTAGCGATCCTTTTGGATTGAACCCACCCTTTTCCTCATGTCGTATGAGTGATTTCGGCCTTTTGTGAAAGAACAAGCACTTACTTATTTGGAATGCTTTGATTGTCGGCGATCGAAGAACTGAGTGTGACTTTTGCATACAGTGTCCATTTTGGATCCACAAGAACTTTTCGAAAACGCAGCAATCCTTTTGGATCGAACCCTCCCTTTTCCTCGCATCGTATGCATGAATTTAGCCATTTTTGGAAGAACAAGCACTTGCTTATTTGGAATGCTTGGATTGTTGACGATCGAAGAACTCAGTGTGACTTTTGCATACAGTGTCCGTTTTAGGCCCACA
The DNA here is from genome assembly GCF_002742605.1 of Olea europaea var. sylvestris. NCBI lineage: Eukaryota > Viridiplantae > Streptophyta > Magnoliopsida > Lamiales > Oleaceae > Olea > Olea europaea. Next base: position 599 of record NW_019231571.1, read on the forward strand.
AGTACTTTTTAGAAATGTAGCGACCCTTTTGAATTGCACTCACAGCTTCGCTGTGACGTATGATGGATTTTGGAAATTTGTGGAAGAACAAGCACTTGCTTATTTGGAACCCTTGGATTGTCGAAGATCGAAGAACTGTGTGTGACTTTTGCGTATGGTGTTCGTTTTGGGTCCATAAGTACTTTTCAGAAATGTAGGGATCCTTCTGGATCGAACCTACCCTTGTCCTCATGCCGTATGAGTGATTTCGGCAATTTTTGGAAGAACAAGCACTTGCTTATTTGGAAAGCTTGGATTGTCAACGATCGAAGAACTGAGCGTGACTTTTGTGTGCGGTGTCCGTTTTGGGCCCATAAGTACTTTTCAGAAATGTAGCAACCCTTTCGGATTGAACCCACCCTTTTCCCCACGATGCATGAGGGATTCCAGCCATTTTTGGATCAACAAGCACTTGCTTATTTGGAATGCTTGGATTGTCGGCGATCGAAGAACTGAGTGACTTTTGCATACGGTGTTCGTGTTGGGCCAATAAGTACTTTTCAGATATGTAGCGACCCTTTTGGATTGAAACCACCCTTTTTCTCACGTCATAAGAGTGATTTTGGCCATTTGTGAAAGAACTAGCGCTCGCTTATTTGTAATGCTTGGATTGTCGGCGATCGAAGAACTGTGTGACTTTTTCATACGGTGTCCATTTTTTGCCCATAAGTACTTTTCGAAAATGTAGGGATCCTTTTGGATTGAACCCACCCTTTTCCTCACGATGTATGAGGGATTTTGGCCATTTGTGGAACAACAAGCGCTTGCTCATTTGGAATGCTTGGATTGTCGACGATTGAAGAACTGAGTGTGACTTTTGCATACGGTGTCCATTTTGGGCCCATAAGTACTTTTCGAAAATGTAGTGACCCTTTTGGATTGAACCACCCTTTTCCTCATGCTGTATGAGTGATTTCAACCATTTGTGGAAGAACAAGCACTTGCTTATTTGAAATTCTTAGATTGTCGGCGATCGAAGAACTGAGTGTGAGTTTTGCATTAGGTGTCCATTTTGGGCACATAAGTACTTTTTGAAAATGTAGCAATCCTTTTGGATTGAACCCACCCTTTTCCTCATGTCGTATGAGTGATTTTGGCCATTTGTGGAAGAACAAGCACTTGCTTACTTGGAATGCTTGGTTGTCGACGATCGAAGAACTGAGTGTGACTTTTTCATACGGTGTCCGTTTTGGGCCCATTAGTACTTTTCAGAAATGTAGCAATCCTTTTGGATTGAACCCACCCTTTTCCTTGCATTGAATGAGTTATTTTTGTCGTTTGTGGATGAAGAAGAACTGAGTGTGACTTTTGCATACAGTGTCGATTTTGGGCCCATAAGTACTTTTCTGAAATGTAGCGATCCTTTTGAATTGAACTCACCACTTCGTCGTAACGTATGATAGATTTTAGCCATTTGTAAAAGAACAAGTACGTGCTTAATTAGAACCCTTGGATTGTCGGCGATCGAAGAATTGAGTGTGACTTTTGCATACGGTGTCCGTTTTGGGACCATTAGAAATTTTTGGAAATATAGCGATCCTTTTGGATTGAACCCACCCTTGTCCTCGCGATGTATGAGGGATTTCGGCCATTTGTAGAAGAACAAGCACTTGCTTATTTGAAATGCTTGGATTGTTGACGATCGAAGAACTGAGTATGACTTTTACATACGGTGTCCATTTTGGGCCCATAAGTACTTTTCAGAAATGTAGCGATCCTTTTGGACTGAACCTACCCTTTTCCTCACATCGTATGAGTTATTTTAGCTATTTTTAGATGAACAAGCACTTGCTTATTTAGAATGCTTGGATTGTCAACGATCGAAGAACTGAATGTGACTTTTGCGTAAGGCAATCGAAGAACAGAGTTTGACTTTTGCATACGGTATCCGTTTTGGTCCCATAAGTACTTTTCAAAAATGTAGCGATCCTTTTGGATTGAACCCACCCTTTTCCTCATGTCGTATGAGAGATTTTGGTCGTTTGTGGATGAACAAGCACTTTCTTACTTGGAAAGCTTGGATTGTCGGCGATCGAAGAACTGAGTGTGACTTTTGCGTACGGTGTCCGTTTTGGACCCATAAGTGCTTTCGGAAAATGTAGCGATCCTTTTGGATTGAACCCACCCTTTCCCTCACATCGTATGAGTGATTTCGGCCATTTTTGGAAAAAGAAGCACTTACTTATTTCGAATGTTTGGATTGTCGGCGATCGA
>NW_019231572.1:0-2851 GCF_002742605.1 Olea europaea var. sylvestris
TTTTGTTTCCAATCTACCTGTCAAATTGCAGCCCATTCCGACACCGTCGCAAAAATTGACGAAATTGGCCCCGGCGCGATTTTGTTTCCGATCTACCTGTCAAACTGAAGTCCATTCCGACTCCGTCGCAAAAAATGACGAAATTGGCCACGACGCGATTTTTATTTCCGGTCTACCTATCAAATTATAGCCCATTCCGACACCGTCGCAAAAAATGACGAATTTGCCCCCGGCGCGATTTTTGTTTCCGATCAACCTGTCAAATTTTAGCCCATTCCGACACAATCTCGAAAAATGAAGAAATTCCCCCGACGCAATTTTTGTTTCCCATCATCCTGTAGAATTTTAGCCCATTCCGACACAGTCATGAAAAATGACGAAATTGCCCTTTGCGCGGTTTTTGTTTTCGATCAACCTGTCAAATTTTAGCCCATTCCGACACCGTCGCGAAAAATGACTAAATTGCCCCTGGCGCGGTTTTTGTTTCCGATCAACTTGTCAAATTTCTGCGCATTACGACACCGTCTCGAAAAATGAAGAAATTTCCCTCGGCGCAATGTTTGTTTCCCATCAACCTGTAGAATTTTAGCCCATTTCGACACCGTCGCGAAAAATGACGAAAATTCCCCTGGCGCGATTTTTGTTTCCAATCAACTTGCCAAATTTCAGCCCATTCCGAAACCGTCACGAAAAATGACGAAATTGCCCTTAGCGCGGTTTTTTGTTCCCGATCAACCTGTCAAATTTTAGCCCATTCCGACACCGTCGCGAAAAATGACGAAATTGCCCCCGGCGTGATTTTTGTTTCCGATCAATCTGTTAAATTTTAGCCATTCCGATCCCGTCGCGAAAAATGACGAAATTGTCCCTGGCGCGAATTTTGTTTCCGATCAAACTGTCAAATTTTAGCCCATTTCCGAAACCGTCGCGAAAAATGACGAAATTGTCCCCGACGCGATTTTTGTTTCAGATCAATCTGTCAAATTTTAGCCCATTCCGATACCGTCGCGAAAAATGACGAAATTGCCCCTGGTGCAGTTTTTGTTTCCGATCAACCAGCCAAATTTTAGACCATTCCGACACCGTCACGAAAAACGACGAAATTGCCCCCGGCATAATTTTTGCTCCCAGTCATCCAGCCAAATCTCTGCCCATTCCGACAATGTCGCGAAAAATTACGAAATTGCCCCCAGCGAGATTTTTGTTTCCCATCAACCTGCCAAATTTCAGCCCATTCCGACACCGTCGCGAAAAATGACGAAATTGCCGTCGGCGCGATTTTTATTTCCGATCAAATTGCCAAATTTCAGCCAATTCCGACACAGTCGCGAAAAATGACGAAATTACACCCGGCGCGATTTTTGTTTCCCATCAACCTGCCAAATTTCAGCCCATTCCGACACCGTCGCGAAAAATGAAGAAATTGCCCCAGGCGCGGTTTTTGTTTCTGATCAACCTGCCAAATTTTAGCCCATTTCGACACCGTCACGAAAAATGATGAAATTGCCCCCAGCGCGATTTTTGCTTCCAGTCAACCAGCCAAATCTCTGCCCATTCAGACACCGTCGCGAAAAATGACGAAATTTCCCCCGGCGCGATTTTTGTTTCCAGTCAACCCGCAAAATTTCAGCCCATTTCGACACCATCTCGAAAAATGACGAAATTTCCCCCGGCGCGGTTTTTGTTTCCGATCAACCTGTCAAATTTTCGCCCATTCCGACACCGTCGCGAAAAATGACGAAATTACCCCAGCGCGATTTTTGTTTCCGATCAACCTGTCAAATTTCTGACCATTCCGACACCGTCGAGAAAAATGAAGAATTTTACCCCGGCGCAATTTTTGTTTCCCATCAACCCGCAGAATTTTAGCCCATTCCGACGCCGTCAAGAAAAACGACGAAATTGCCCCCTGCGTGATTTTTCCTTCCGATCAACCTGTAAAATTTTAGCCCATTTTGACACCGTCGCGAAAAATGCCGAAATTGCCCCTGGCGCGATTTTTGTTTCCGATCAACCTGTCAAATTTTAGCCCATTCCGACACCGTCGCGAAAAATGACGAAATTGCCCCCGACTCGATTTTTGCTTCCCAACAATTAGCCAAATTTCAGCCCATTCCGACACCGTCGTGAAAAATGACGGAATTGCCCCCGGCGCGGTTTTTGTTTCCGATGAACCAGTCAAATTTCTGACCATTCCGACACCGTCGCGAAAAATGAAGAAATTTCCCCGGCGCGATTTTTGTTTACGATCTACCCGTCAAATTGAAGCCCATTCCGACACCGTCGTAAAAAAATGACGAAATTGGCCCCGGCGCGATTTTTGTTTCCGATCTACCTGTCAAATTATAGCCCATTCCGACACCGTCGCAAAAAATGACGAAATTGCCCCCGGCGCAATTTTTGTTTCCCATCAACCTGTAGAATTTTAGCCCATTCCGACACCGTCGTGAAAAATGACGAAATTGCCCTTGGCGCGGTTTTTGTTTCCGATATACCTGTCAAATTTTAGCCCATTCCGACACCGTCGCGAAAAATGACCAAATTGCCCCTGGCGCAATTTTTGTATCCGATCAACCTGTCAAATTTCTGCCCATTACGACACCGTCGCGAAAAATGAAGAAATTTCCCTCGGCGCAATGTTTGTTTCCCATCAACCTGCAGAATTTTAGCCCATTTCGACACCGTCGCGAAAAATGACGAAATTGCCCCCTGCGCGATTTTTGTTTCCAATCTACCCGTCAAATCTTAGACCATTCTGACACTGTCGTGAAAAATGACGAAATTGCCCCCTGCGCGATTTTTGTTTCCAATCTACCCGTCAAATTTTAGCCCATTCTGACACCGTCGCGAA
>NW_019231573.1:0-2851 GCF_002742605.1 Olea europaea var. sylvestris
GAAAATATGCTTGTTTGTTAAAGGAAAACATAATTTCATTACAAATTGGAATAAAAAATAAAATTAATTGCAACCATATCTTTTTCCCTTTATTATTCATACACATGACTATCAAGTATCAACCCTTTTTCCATTAATAAATGCATCCTAGAATTCGGCATGCATATTTTGGGTAAATCACGTTTAGGAAAATTTAATTACCATTAAGTTTTTGAACAAAATAAATTAATTTAGGGCATGTTCAATATTTTGATGAATTTCAAAAGATCATAAATTTTAATGAGATTTGTGGATTGGAATATAATTTCATAAAATTCATAAGAATTTCATTGAAAGCGATGAAGTTTAAAAGAGTTTGTTATTTACATTTTTTAGTTTAAAATTCATCCAAATCTTTTAAAATTAATTTATTTATAAAATTTTTATAAATCCATTAATTATTGAGAATACGTAAATTTAGTACATGTTTGGTATTGATTTTCTTCTAAAAAAATCAATTTTTTGAACATTATTTAACTGTTCCAGCCATCATTTTTTATTTCTTCTCTTACAGATAGGACCCACTTACCTCTCTAACGACAAAAAAATCAATTTATAAAGTCACTACCAAACAAGCCCTTAAAATGAATTCATTCCATTTGGCCATTGAATTTATGTCTATGTCTTCAATTAGTTACTAAAGTTTAGAATGCCGAATTTTGATCACTTAAATTTGAAAAATATTAGACATTACTCGTTAATATAACATGCATTTGAAACCTATAGCGAAATTGGTGACGTCATTGATGAGATGCACATATGACGCCTCATCAGGCCATTAAACTTTGAGATGATCAAATTATGATCAATAAATTTTGAAAAATGTCTTCAATTGTTCATTAAATTTTGAAAAAATTCTTTTATTGCTCACTAAATTTTAAGGTAGTTGAAGTTTGGTCATCAAACTTTTAGATGATAAAATTTTGACTACTAAATGTTGAAAAATGTCTTTAGTTGCTTATTAAACTTTGAAAAGAGTCTTCTATTACTCACCGAACTTTTAGGTTGTTGAATTTTGATCACTAAATTTTGAGATGGTCGAATTTTGGCTACTACACTTTGAAAAACGTCTTTTATTGTTCACAATAAATTTAGATTTAATTCGTATATGTTTTTCAGAATTTGGATTAAAATTTGAATTTAATTTAATTCTAACGACAAATTTAACCCCTGATTGGTAGAAATTAAATTTTAATTGCATATTTTATGGGATTTACAACTTTTTAACCACACATTTTATCAACTTTTATCAAAATTTACTAAAAATCTTATTTTAAATCTCATCAAACAAAGGCTCTATGTGTGTTTCGTTGTAAACTTCAAATATCAAAATTTAGATTTAATTTAAGTTTAATAACAAAATTATTGTATATTTCGTTGTCAAATTCAAATATTATGATAAATGACATTTACAAAACTGTGCAAAGAAAATGACTACTAATTGCAACAAAATACATAATAAATTTGTTATTAAAATTAAATAAATCTAAACTTTACTATTTGAATTTTACATCAAAACAAACAATAGTTAGAATTAAATTAAATTCAAATTTTAATAACATTTTAATTAAATCCAAAATTATTGTGAGGAATAAAAGATGTTTTTCAAAGTTTAGTGACCAAAATTTTGACCTTCTCAAAGTTTCGTGACCAAAGTTGAACAACCTCAAGATTCAATGAGCAATAGAAAATATTTTCTAAAATTTATTGAGCAATTGAAGACATTTTTCGAAGTTTAATGCTCAAAATTCGACTAACTTGAAGTTCAATGAGCAATTGAAGATGTTTTTCAAAGTTTAGTTACCAAAATTCGACCATTTCAAAATTTAACGACGTGACAAGACTCGACATATGCATTCTGTTAACTATGTCATCAATTCATTAGAGGTTTTAAACAGATATTATACAAATTATTAAGGTCCAACATATTTTTAAAATTTAATAACTAAACTCGATATCTTAAATTTTAATGAACACGAACATATAGATATAAGTTCAGCAAACACAATTAACTCTTAGGCCTCGTTTGGGAGCGATTTTGAAAATTAATTTTTTGATCGTTAAGATAAAAGTTAGAATGACCTGAAAAAAAAAGAAGTCAAACTTTACTATTAAAATAATAAAATAATGATTAAAAAATCAATTTTTTGAAGTGAAAAATCACCGCCAAACAACCTCTAAATTCTCATATGGGAAGAAAATTATTACACCTCCGCAATAAATGTAAATGATTCTTGGTTAGCACGTATAATTCATCCTATATAAGGCACAAAAATTAATTGATTTCTTCATCTTCTCAAAGACTCATAAAATTATCTAAAAAATTCAATATGGCCACAACCTGCCGTCTTCTCGGCCCCCCAGAACTGCGCCACGCGCCACCATCCTCCACGAACACCACTGAAGATGATTCCATCAGTAGTCTAATCAACCCAACCACCGATTTTGATCTTTCTGAAGAAGAGGATTTTGAAAGCCATCCGATTATGGGCTTAACTGAAAATAATTCAGCAACTTTTATTTCTTCAGGAAACCCTTGTTTGGATTTCTTCTTCCATGTGGTGCCTGATACTTCGCCCACAGATTTGATCGGACGGCTGGAATTAGCCTGGGCCCACAATTCATTGACTGCTTTGAAGCTGATCTGCAATCTCAGGGGAGTGAGAGGCACTGGAAAATCTGACAAGGAAGGGTTCTATACGGCGGCGTTATGGCTTCATAATTACCAGCCCAAGACGCTGGCCGGTAATGTTAAGGTATTTGCTGATTTTGGCTACTTTAAAGATTTGCTTGAAATACTTTATAGGATTCT
>NW_019231574.1:0-2851 GCF_002742605.1 Olea europaea var. sylvestris
TAGTTTGACACTTGAATTGTTGTGAAGTGTCAGTTGGGTGGAAAAATTGTTTGAAATTTAAACTGTCCAAAAGGGTAATATCAAATGGCTAAGTGTAAACTAATGTGTACACCATAGTGTATATGTAGCAAGGTTCTTATCGATTGAAATTTGCTATTTGTACACTGATTTTTGACACATTATTTGACACTTGTATTGTTGTCAAGTGTCAATTAGATGGGAAAACTGTTTGAAATTTAAACTGTCCGGCAAGGTAATGTGACCTGGCAATGTGTAAACTAAAGTGTGTACACCGTCGTGTACATGTAGCAAGGTGCTTACAGATTAAACTTTGCTATTTGTACACTGATTTTTTACTCGTTGTTTGACACTTGTTTTGTTGTCAAGAGTCAATCGGATCGAAAATTAGTTTGAAATTCAAACTGTCCAACAGGGTAAAGTCCCTTGGGAAAGTGTAAACTAAAGTGTGTACACTATCGTGTACATGTAGTAAGGTTCTTACCGGTTGAACTTCGCAATTTGTACACTAATTTTTAACACGTTGTTTAGCACTTGAATTGTTGTCTAGTGTCAATTGGTAGAAAAACTGTTTGAAATTTAAACTGTCCAATGAGGATATGTCACATCGTTAATTGTAAACTAAAGTGTACACCATAGTGTATATGAAGCAAGGTTCTTACCGATTGAACTTTGGTATTTGTACACTGATTTTTGACACGATCGACACTTGTATTGTTGTGAAGTGTCAATTGGATTGGAAAATTTTTTGAAATTTAAACTGTCCAACTGGGTAATGTCACGTGGCAAAGTTTAAACCAAAGCGTACAGCATAGTGTACATGTAGCAAGGTTTTTACCGATTGAACTTTGCTATTTGTACATTGATTTTTTACACGTTGATTGACACATGCATTGTTGTCTAGTGTCAATTGGGTGGCAAAAATATTTGAAATTTAAATTGCCTAACAGGGTACTGTCACGTGGCAGAGTGTAAACTAAATTGTACACTATAGTGTATATGTAGCAAGGTTCTTTCCGATTGAACTTTACTATTTGTATACTGATTTTTGACATGTTGTTTGACACTTGCATTGCTCTCAAGTGTCAATTGGATGGAAAAACTGTTTGAAATTTAAACTGTCCAACGGGGTAATGTCACGTGGGAAAGAGTAAACTAAAGTGTACACCATAGTGTACATATAGTAAGGTTCTTACCGATTGAACTTTGATATTTGTACACTGATTTTGGAGACGTTATTTGACACTTACGTTGCTGTCAAGTGTCAACTGTATGGGAAAACTATTTGAAATTTAAATTGTCCAACAGGGTAATGTCACGTGGCAAAATGTAAACTAAAGGGTACACCATGGTGTACAAGTAGCAAGGTCCTTACCAATTGAATTTTACTATTTGTACACTAATTCTGACACATTGTTTGGCACTTACATTGTTGTCAAGTGTCAATTGGATGGAAAAACTATTTGAAATTTAAACTGTCCAACAGGGTAATGTCACGTGGGAAGGTGTAGACTAAAGTGTTTACACCATAGTGTACATGCAGTAAGGTTCTTACCAATTGATCTTCACTATTTGTATACTGATTTTTTGCATGTTATTTGACACTTGCATTGCTCTCAAGTGTCAATTGGATGGAAAAATTGTTTGAAATTTAAACTGTCCAACAGGATACTGTCACGTGGCAAATTGTAAACTAAAGTGTACACCATAGTATACATGTAGCAAGGTTCTTACCGATTGAACTTTGCTATTTGTACACTGATTTTTGACATGTTGTTTGATACTTGAATTGCTTTCAAGTGTCAATTCGATGGAAAAACTGTTTGAAATTTGACCTGTCCAACAGGGTAATGTCACATCGTAAAGTGTAAATTAAAGTGTACACCATAGTATACATGTGGCGAGGTTCTTACCGATTGAATTTCCCTATTTGTACACTGATTTTGGACACGTTGTTTGATACTTGAATTGTTGTCAAGTGTCAATTGGACAGAAAAACTGTTTGAAATTTAAACTGTCCAACAGGGTAATGTCACGTGATAAAGTGTAAACCAAATTGTACACCAATGTGTACATGCAGCATGGTCCTTACCGACTGAACTTTGCTAGTTATGCACTAATTTTTGACACGTTGTTTGACACTTGCATTATTGTCAACTGTCAATTGGATGAGAAAACTATTTGAAATTTAAATTGTCGAACAGGATAAAGTCACGTGGCCTAGTGTAAACTAAAGTGTACACCATAGTGTACATGTAGCACGGTACCAATTGAATTTTGCTATTTGTACACTGATTTTTGACACGTTGTTTGACACTTTCATTGTTGTCAAGTGTCAACTGGGTGGAAAATTGTTTAAAATTTAAACTGTTCTACAGTGATATGTCATGTGGCAAAGCGTGAACTAAATGGTACACCGTAGTTTACATGTAGCAAGGTTCTTACCGATTGAACTTCGCTATTTGTGCACTGATTTTGGAACGTTGTTTGACAATTGCATTGTTGTCAAGTGTCAGTTGTATGGGAAAACTATTTAAAATTTAAACTGTCCAACAGGGCAATGTAACAAGGCAAAGTGTAAACTAAAGTGAAAGCCATAGTGTACATGTCTCAAGGTTCATACTGATTGAACTTTGCTATATGTACACCGATTTTAAGTCATTGTTTGACACATGTATTGTTGTCAAGTGTCAATTGGATGAGAAAGCTGTTTAAAATTTAAATTGTCTAACATGGTAATGTCACGTGGTAAAGTGTAAACTAAAGTATACACCATAGTCCACAAGTTGTAAAGTTCTTACCGATTGAACTTTGCTACTTGTACACTGATTTT
>NW_019231575.1:0-2851 GCF_002742605.1 Olea europaea var. sylvestris
CGAAGCATGATTTTTATTTTCGATAAACCTGCCAAATTAAAACCCATTCCGAAACAGACGCGAAAAATGACTAAATTACCCCCGGCACGATTTTTGTTTCCGATCAACCTGTCAAATTTTATCCCATTCCGAGACAGTCGCGAAAAATGACGAAATTGCCCCTGGCACGGTTTTTGTTTCCCATCAATCGGTCAAATTTTAGCCCATTTCGACACCGTCGAAAAAAATGAAGAAATTACCCCCAGCGCGGTTTTTGTTTCCGATCAACAAGTCAAATTTTAGCCCATTCCGACACCGTCGCGAAAAATTACGAAATGGCCCCTGGCGCGGTTTTTGTTTCCGATCAACCTGTAAAATTTTAGCCCATTCAGACACCGTCGCGAAAAATGACGAAATTGCCCCCGACGCAATTTTTGTTTCCGATCAACCTTTCAAATTTTAGCCCATTCCGACACAGTCACGAAAAATGACGAAATTACCCCCGGCGCGGTTTTTGTTTCCGATCAACCTGTCGAATTTTAGCTCATTTCGACCAAGTCGCGAAAAATGACGAAATTGACCCTGGTGCGATTTTTTTTCCCGATCAACCTGTCAAATTTGAGCCCATTCCGACACCATTGCTGAAAATGACGAAATTGCCCCCGGCGCGGTTTTTGTTTCCAATCAACCGATCAAATTTTAGCCCATTCCGACACCGTCGCGAAAAATGACGAAATTGTCCACGGCGCGATTTTTGTTTCCGAACATGTTAAATTTTAGCCCATTCCGACACCGTCGCGAAAAATGACGAAATTGCCCCCGTCGCGATTTTTGTTTCCGATCAACCAGCCAAATTTTAGCCCATTCCGACACAGTCGCGAAAAATGAGGAAATTGCCCCCGGCTCGGTTTTTGTTTCCGATCAACCTGTCAAATTTTAGCCCCATTCCGACGCAGTCGCGAAAAATGACGAAATTGCCCCTGGAGCGGTTTTTGTTTCCGATCAACTAGTCAAATTTTAGCCCAATTCGACACAGTTGCGAAAAATGACGAAATTTCCACGGGCGCAATTTTTATTTTCTATCAACCTGCCAAATTTCAGCCCATTCCGACACAGTCGCGAAAAATGACGAAATTGCCACCGGGTCGATTTTTGTTTCCGATCAACATGTCAAATTCTAGCCCATTCCAACACAGTCGCGAAAAATGATGAAATTGCCTCTAGCGCGGTTTTTGTTTCCGATCAACCAGTCAAATTTTTTACCATTCCGACCCAGTCGCGAAAAATGACGAAATTGACCCTGGTGCGATTTTTGTTCCCTATCAACCTGTCAAACTTGAGCCCATTCCGACACCATTGCAAAAAATGACGAAATTGCCCCGGCGCGGTTTTTGTTTCCGATCAACCAGTCAAATTTTAGCCCATTTCGACACAGTCGCGAAAAATGACGAAATTGCCTCCGGTGCGATTTTTGGTTCCAATCAACCTGTCAAATTTTAGCCCCTTCCGTCACCATTGCAAAAAATGACGAAATTGCCCCAGGCGCGATTTTTGTGTCCGATCAACCTGTCAAATTTTAGCCCAATTCAACACAGCCACGAAAAATGACGAAATTGCCCCTGGCGCGATTTTTCTTTCCGATCAACCAGTCAAATTTTAGCCCATTCCGACACAGCCGCGAAAAATGACGAAATTGCCACCGGGGGGATTTTTGTTTCCGATCAACCTATCAAATTTTAGCCCATTCCGACACAGTAGCGAAAAATGACGTAATAGCACCCGGCGCGATTTTTGTTTCCGATCAACCAGTCAAATTTTTTACCATTCCGACCCAGTCGCGAAAAATGACGAAATTGACCCTGGTGCGATTTTTGTTCCCGATCAACCTGTCAAATTTGAGCCCATTCCGACACCATTGCAAAAAATGACGAAATTGCCCCCGGCGCGATTTTTGTTTCCAATCAACATGTGAAATTTTAGGCCATTCCGACACAGTCGCGAAAAATGACAAAGTTGCCCCTGGAGCGATTTTTGTTTCCGATAAACCAGTCAAATTTTTGCCCAATTCGACACAGTCGCGAAAAATGACGAAATTACCCCCGGCGCGATTTTTATTTTCGATCAACCGGCCAAATTTAGTCCATTTCGACACAGTCGCGAAAAATGACGAAATTTCCAACGGCGCGGTTTATGTTTCCGATCAACCTATCAAATTTTAGCCCATTCAGACAGAGTCGCGAAAAATGAAGAAATTGTCCCCGACGAAATTTTTGTTTCCGATCAACCAGTCAAATTTTAGCCCATTCAAACACAGTCGCGAAAAATGACGAAATTGCCCCCGGTGCGATTTTTGTTTCCGATCAACCTATCAAATTTCAGCCCCTTCCGACACCATTGCAAAAAATGAAGAAATTACCCCAGGCGCGATTTTTGTGTCCGATCAACCAGTCAAATTTTAGCCCAATTCGACACAGTCGGGAAAAATGATGAAATTCCCCCCGGCGCAATTTTTATTTTCGATCAACCTGCCAAATTTCAACCCATTCCGACACAGTCGCGAAAAATGAGGAAATTGCGACTGTGTTCGATCAACTTTCCCACGGCGCGGTTTTTGTGTTCGATCAACCTGTCAAATTTGAGTCCATTCGGACACAGTCGCGAAAAATGACGAAATTGCCCCTGGCGCGATTTTTGTTTCTGATCAACCAGTCAAATTTTAGTCCATTCGGACACAGTCGCGAAAAATGAGGAAATTGCGACTGTGTTCGATCAACTTTCCCACGGCGCGGTTTTTGTGTTCGATCAACCTGTCAAATTTTAGCCCAATTCGACACAACCGCGAAAAATGCCGAAATTCCCCCTGGTGCAATTT
>NW_019231576.1:0-2851 GCF_002742605.1 Olea europaea var. sylvestris
TAAAACTGCTCAATCTTTCCAAAAATGGCCAAAATCCCTCATATGTCACGACGAAGTAGTGAGTTCAATCCAAAAGGGTCGCTTCATTTCCCAAAAGTACTTATGGGCCAGAAACGGAAACCTCTTGCAAAAGTTACGCTCAATTCTTCGTACACCGACTATCCGAGCGTTCCGAATATAGAAGTGCTCGTTCTTCCGAAAGATGGCCAAAACCCCTCATACGTCACGACGAAGTAGTGAGTTCAATTCAAAACGGTCGCTACATTTCCAAAAAGTACTTATGGGCCCAAAACGGACACCGTGTGCAAAAGGTACGCTCAATTCTTCGTACGCCGACTATCCAAGCCTTCCAAACATAAAACTGCTCAATCTTTCCAAAAATGGCCAAAATCCCTCATACGTCACGACGAAGTAGTGAGTTCAATCCAAAAGGGTCGCTACATTTCTAAAAAGTACTTATGGGCCCAAAATGGACACCGTGCGCAAAAGTTAAGCTCAATTCTTCGTACGCCGACTATCCAAGCCTTCCAAACATAAAACTGCTCAATCTTTCCAAAAATGGCCAAAATCCCTCATACGTCACGACGAAGTAGTGAGTTCAATCCAAAAGGGTCGCTACATTTCTAAAAAGTACTTATGGGCCCAAAATGGACACCGTGCGCAAAAGTTAAGCTCAATTCTTCGTACGCCGACTATCCAAGCCTTCCAAACATAAAACTGCTCAATCTTTCCAAAAATGGCCAAAATCCCTCATACGTCACGACGAAGTAGTGAGTTCAATCCAAAAGGGTCGCTACATTTCCAAAAAGTACTTATGGGCCCGAAACGGACACCTCTTGCAAAAGTTACGCTCAATTCTTCGTACGCCGACTATCCGAGCGTTCCAAATATAGAAATGCTCGTTCTTTCGAAATATGGGCGAAATCCCTCAGACGTCACGACGAAGTAGTGAGTTTAATCCAAAAGGGTCGCTACATTTCCAAAAAGTACTTATGGGCCCGAAACGGACACCTCTAGCAAAAGTTACGCTCAATTCTTCGTACGCCGACTATCCGAGCGTTCCAAATATAGAAGTGCTCGTTCTTTTGAAAAATGGCCGAAATCCCTCAGACATCACAACGAAGTAGTGAGTTTGATCCAAAACGGTCGCTACATTTCCAAAAAGTACTTATGGGCCCAAAACGGACACCGTGTGCAAATGTTACGATCAATTCTTCGTACGCCGACTATCCGAGCCTTCCAAATATAGAAGTGCTCGTTCTTTCGAAAAATGGCCAAAATCCCTCATACGTCATGACGAAGTAGTGAGTTCAATCCAAAAGGGTCTCTACATTTCCAAAAAGTACTTATGGGCCCAGAACGGACACCTCTTGCAAAAGTTATGCTCAATTCTTCGTACGCCGACTATCCGAGCATTCCAAATATAGAAGTGCTCGTTCTTTCAAAAAATGGCCGAAATCCCTCATACGTTACGACGAAGTTGTGAGTTCAATCCAAAAGGGTCGCTACATTTCCAAAAAGTACTTATGGGCCCGAAACGGACACCTCTAGCAAAAGTTACGCTCAATTCTTCGTACGTCGACTATCCGAGCCTTCCAAATATAGAAGTGCTCGTTCTTTCTAAAAATGGCCAAAATCCCTCTTACGTCATGACGAAGTAGTGAGTTCAATCCAAAAGGGTCTCTACATTTCCAAAAAGTAGTTATGGGCCCGGAACGGACACCTCCTTTAAAAGTTACGCTCAATTCTTGGTACGCCGACTATCCGAGCGTTCCAAATATAGAAGTGCTCGTTCATTCGAAAAATGGCCGAAATCCCTCATACGTCACGACGAAGTTGTGAGTTCAATCCAAAATGGTCGCTACATTTCCAAAAAGTACTTATGGGCCCAAAACGGACACCGTGTGCAAAAGTTATGCTGAATTCTTCGTACGCCGCCCATACAAGCCTTCCAAACATAAAACTGCTCAATCTTTCCAAAAATGGCCAAATCCCTCATACGTCACAACGAAGTAGTGAGTTCAATCCAAAAGGGTCGCTACATTTCCAAAAAGTACTTATGGGCCCGAATCGGACACCTCTTGCAAAAGTTACGCTCAATTCTTCGTACGCAGACTATCCGAGCGTTCCAAATATAGAAGTGCTCATTCTTTCAAAAAATGGCCGAAATCCCTCATACGTCACGACGAAGTTGTGAGTTCAATCCAAAAGGGTCGCTACATTTCCAAAAAGTACTTATGGGCCCAAAACGGACACCGTGTGCAAAAGTTACGATCAATTCTTCGTACACCGACTATCCGAGCGTTCCAAATATAGAAGTGCTCGTTCTTTCGACAAATGGACGAAATCCCTCAGACGTCACGACGAAGTAGTGAGTTCAATCCACAAGGGTCGCTACATTTCCCAAAAGAACTTATGGGCCCAAAACGGACACCGTGTGCAAAAGTTACGCTCAATTCTTCATACGCGGACTATCCAAGTATTCCAAACATAAAACTGCTCAATCTTTCCAAAAATGGCCAAAATCCCTCATACGTCACGACGAAGTAGTGAGTTCAATCCAAAAGGGTCGCTACATTTCCCAAAAGTACTTATGGGCCAGAAACGGACACCTCTTGCAAAAGTTACGCTCAATTCTTCGTACGCAGACTATCGAGCGTTCCAAATATAGAAGTGCTCATTCTTTCAAAAATTGGCCGAAATCCCTCATACGTCACGACGAAGTTCTGAGTTCAATCCAAAAGGGTCGCTACATTTCCAAAAAGTATTTATGGGCCCAAAACGGACACCGTGTGCAAAAGTTACGATCAATTCTTCGTACGCCGACTATCCGAGCGTTCCAAATATAGAA
>NW_019231577.1:0-2851 GCF_002742605.1 Olea europaea var. sylvestris
TAACTTTTGCACACGGTGTCCGTTTCGGGCCCATAAGTACTTTTTGGAAGTGTAGCGACCGTTTTGGATTGAACTCTCAACTTTGTCATGACTTATGAGGGATTTTAGCGATTTTTCGAAAGAATGAGCACTTGGATATTTGGAATGCTTGGAGAGTGTAATTGAGCGTAACTTTTGTCCACGGTGTCCGTTTCGGGCCCATAAGTACTTTTTCGAAATGTAGCGACCGTTTTGGATTGAACTCACAACTTCGTCGTGACGTATGAGGGATTTTAGCCATTTTCGAAAGAATTAGAACTTGCATATTTGGAACGCTTGGATAGTCGGCGTACGAAGAATTCAGCGTAACTTTTGCCCACGGTGTCCGTTTCGGGCCCATAAGTACTTTTTCGAAATGTAGCGACCGTTTTGGATTGAACTCACAACTTCGTCGTGACGTATGAGGGATTTTAGCCATTTTCGAAAGAATTAGAACTTGCATATTTGGAACGCTTGGATAGTCGGCGTACGAAGAATTCAGCGTAACTTTTGCCCACGGTGTCCGTTTCGGGCCCATAAGTACTTTTTCGAAATGTAGCGACCGTTTTGGATTGAACTCACAACTTCGTCGTGACGTATGAGGGATTTTAGCCATTTTCGAAAGAATTAGAACTTGCATATTTGGAACGCTTGGATAGTCGGCGTACGAAGAATTCAGCGTAACTTTTGCCCACGGTGTCCGTTTCGGGCCCATAAGTACTTTTTGGAAATGTAGCGACCATTTTGGATTGAACTCATAACTTCGTCATGACGTAAAAATCACTAAAATCCCTCATATGTCACGACGAATGAGCACTTGGATATTTGGAACGCTTGGAGAGTCGACGTATGAAGAATTCAGCGTAACTTTTGCACACGGTGTCCGTTTCGGGCCCATAAGTACTTTTTGGAAGTGTAGCGACCGTTTTGGATTGAACTCTTAACTTCGTCGTGACGTATGAGAGATTTTAGTGATTTTTCGGAAGAATGAGCTCTTGGATATTTGGAACGCTTGGAGAGTCGACGTATGAAGAATTCAGCGTAACTTTTGCCCACGGTGTCCGTTTCGGGCCCGTAAGTACTTTTTGGAAATGTAGCGACCGTTTTGGATTGAACTCTTAACTTCGTCGTGACGTATGAGAGATTTTAGTGATTTTTCGGAAGAATGAGCTCTTGGATATTTGGAACGCTTGGAGAGTCGACGTATGAAGAATTCAGCGTAACTTTTGCCCACGGTGTCCGTTTCGGGCCCGTAAGTACTTTTTGGAAATGTAGCGACCGTTTTGGATTGAACTCTTAACTTCGTCGTGACGTATGAGAGATTTTAGTGATTTTTCGGAAGAATGAGCTCTTGGATATTTGGAACGCTTGGAGAGTCGGCGTACGAAGAATTCAGCGTAACTTTTGCACACGGTGTCCGTTTCGAGCCCATAAGTACTTTTTGGAAGTGTAGCAACCGTTTTGGATTGAACTCTTAACTTCGTCGTGACGTATGAGAGATTTTAGTGATTTTTCGAAAGAATGAGCTCTTGGATATTTGGAACGCTTGGAGAGTCGGCGTACGAAAAATTGAGCTTAACTTTTGTGCACGGTGTCCGTTTCGGGCCCATAAGTACTTTTTTGAAATGTAGCGACCGTTTTGGATTGAACTCACGACTTCATCGTGACGTTTGAGGGATTTTAGCCATTTTCGAAAGAATTATAACTTGCATATTTGGAACGCTTGGATAGTCGGCGTACGGAGAATTGAGCGTAACTTTTGCACACGTTGTCCGTTTCGGGCCCATAAGTACTTTTTGGAAATATAGCGACCGTTTTGGATTGAACTCAAACCTTCGTCGTGACGTATGAGGGATTTTGGCCATTTTTGGAAAGAATGAGCACTTGCATATTTGGAACGCTTGGAGAGTCGGCGTACGAAGAATTCGGCGTAACTTTTGCACACGGTGTCCGTTTCGGGACCATAAGTACTTTTTGGAAAAGTAGCGACCGTTTTGGATTGAACTCACAACTTCTTTGTGACGTATGAGGGATTTTAGCAATTTTTTGAAAGAATGATCTCTTGGATATTTGGAACGCTTGGAGAGTCGGCGTACGAAAAATTGAGCTTAACTTTTGTCCACGGTGTCCGTTTCGGGCCCATAAGTACTTTTTGGAAATGTAGCGACCGTTTTGGATTGAACTCAAACCTTCGTCGTGACGTATGAGGGATTTTAGCGATTTTTTCAAAGATTGAGCACTTGCATATTTGGAACGCTTGGATAGTCGGCGTACAAAGAATTCAGCGTAACTTTTGCACACGGTGTCCGTTTCGGGCCCACAAGTACTTTTTGGAAATGTAGCGACCGTTTTGGATTGAACTCACAACTTCGTCGTGACATACATGGGATTTCGGCCATTTTTCAAAAGAATGAGCACTTGCATATTTGGAACGCTTGGAGAGTCGGCGTACAAAGAATTCAGCGTAACTTTTGCACACGGTGTCCGTTTCGGGCCCAAAAAATTCTTTTTGGAAGTGTAGCGACCATTTTGGATTGAACTCACAAATTCGTCGTGACGTATGAGGGATTTTAGTGATTTTTTGAAAGAATGAGCACTAGGATATTTGGAATGCTTGGAGAGTCGGCGTACGAAGAATTGAGCGTAACTTTTGTCCACGGTGTCCTATTCGAGGCCATAAGTACTTTTTGGAAATGTAGCGACCGTTTTGGATTGAACTCACAACTTCATCGTGACGTATGAGGCATTTAAGCAATATTTTAAAAGAATGAGCACTTGCATATTTGGAACGCTTTGATAGTCGGCGTACGGAGAATTGAGCGTAACTTTTGCA
>NW_019231578.1:0-2851 GCF_002742605.1 Olea europaea var. sylvestris
GCACACTCCGACACCGTCGTGAAAAATGACGAAATTGCCTCCGGGGCGATTTTTGTTTCCTATAAAGAGGTCAAATTTTAGCCCATTTCGACACCGTCGCGTAGAATGGCGAAATTGCCCCCGTCGCGATTTTTGTTTCCGATCAACCAATCAAATTTGAGCCCATTCCGACACCGTCGCGAAAAATGACGAAATTGCCTCCGGCGCGATTTTTGTTTTCGATCAACCTGTTAAATTTTAGCCCATTCCTACACCGTCGCGAAGAATGACGAAATTGACCCCGGCGCGATTTTTGTTTCCGATGAACCGGTCAAATTTTAGCCCATTTCGACACCTTCGCGAAGAATGACGAAATTTCCCCCGACGCGATTTTTGTTTCCGATCAACCAGTCAAATTTGAGCCCATTCCAACACCGTCGCGAAAAATGAAAAAATCCCTGGCGCGATTTTAGTTTCCGATCAACCTGTCAAATTTGAGCCCATTCCGACACCGTCGCGAAAAATGACGAAATTGCTCTAGGCGCGATTTTTGTTTCCGATCAACCTATCAAATTTTAGCTCATTCCTATTCCGTCGCGAAGAATGACGAAATTGCCCCCAGCGCGATTTTTGTTTCCTATAAACCGGTCAAATTTTAGCCCATTTCGACACCGTCGCGTAGAATAACGAAATTGCCCCCGGCGCGATTTTTGTTTCCGATCAACCAGTCAAATTTTAGCCCATTCCTATACCGTCGCGAAAAATGATAAAATTGCCTCTGGCGCGATTTTTGTTTCCGTTCAACCTGCCAAATTTGAGCCCATTCCGACACCGTCGCGTAGAATAACGAAATTGCCCCCGGTACGATTTTTGTCAAATTTTAGCCCATTCCGGCCCCGTCGCGAATAATGCCGAAATTGCCCCGGCGCGATTTTTGTTTCCGTTCAACCTGCCAAATTTGAGCCCATTCCGACACCGTCGCGTAGAATAACGAAATTGCCCCCGGTACGATTTTTGTCAAATTTTAGCCCATTCCGGCCCCGTCGCGAATAATGCCGAAATTGCCCCGGCGCGATTTTTGTTTCCGTTCAACCTGCCAAATTTGAGCCCATTCCGACACCGTCGCGTAGAATAACGAAATTGCCCCCGGTACGATTTTTGTCAAATTTTAGCCCATTCCGGCCCCGTCGCGAATAATGCCGAAATTGCCCCGGCGCGATTTTTGTTTCCGTTCAACCTGCCAAATTTGAGCCCATTCCGACACCGTCGCGAAAAATGACGAAATTGCCCCTGGCGCGGTTTTCGTTTCCGATCAACCTGTCAAATTTTAGCCCATTCCGTCACCGTCGCGAAAAATGACAAAATTGCTCTAGGCGCGATTTTTGTTTCCGATCAACCTGTCAAATTTTAGCACACTCCGACACCATCGCGAAAAATGATAAAATTGCCTCTGGCGCGATTTTTGTTTCCTATAAACAGGTCAAATTTTAGCCCATTTCGACACCGTCGCGAAGAATGACGAAATTGCCCCCGTCGCGATTTTTGTTTCCGTTCAACCTGCCAAATTTGAGCCCATTCCGACGCCGTCGCGAAAAATGACGAAATTGCCCCCGTCGCGATTTTTGTTTCCGATCAACCTGTCAAATTTGAGCCCATTCCGACACCGTCTCGAAAAATGACGAAATTGCCTACGGCGCGGTTTTTTTTTCATAATCAACCCGGCAAATTTTAGCCCATTCCGACACCGTCGCGAATAATGACGAAATTGCCCCCGGCGCGATTTTTGCTTTCGAGAAACCGGTCAAATTTTGGCCCATTTCGACACCGTCGCGAAGAATGACGAAATTGCCCCCGGCGCGATTTTTGTTTCCTATCAACCAGTCAAATTTGAACCCATTCCGGCACCGTCGCGAAAAATGACGAAATAGCCCTTGGCGCGATTTTTGTTTCTGATCGACCTGTCAAATTATAGCCCATTTCGACACCGTCGCGAAAAATGACAAAAACGCTCTAGGCGCGATTTTTGTTTCCGATCAACCAGTCAAATTTGAGCCCATTCCAACACGGCCGCGAAAAATGAAAAAATTGACCCTGGCGCGATTTTTGTTTCCGATCAACCTGTCAGATTTGAGCCCATTCCGACACCGCCGCGAAAAATGACGAAATTGCCTCCGACGCGATTTTTGTTTCCGATCAACCTGGCAAATTTTAGCCCATTCCGACACCGCCGCGAATAATGACGAAATTGCCTCCGACGCGATTTTTGTTTCCGATAAACCTGGCAAATTTAAGCCCATTCCGACACCGTCGCGAATAATGACGAAATTGCCCCAGGCGCTATTTTTGTTTCCGATAAACCGGTCAAATTTTAGCCCATTTCAACACCGTCGCGAAGAATGACGAAATTGCCCCCGGCGAGATTTTTGTTTCCGATCAACCAGTCAAATTTGAGCCCATTCCGGCACCGTCGCGAAAAATGACGATATAGCCCTGGGCGCGATTTTTGTTTCTAATCAACCTGTCAAATTTTAGCCCATTTCGACACCGTCGCGAAAAATGACAAAAACGCTCTAGGCGCAATTTTTGTTTCCGATCAACCTGTCAAATTTTAGCCCATTCCAACACCGTTGTGAAAAATGACTAAATTGCCCTATTGCGGTTTTTGTTTCCGATCAACCTGTCAAATTTTAGCCCATTCCGGCACTGTCGCGAAAAATGACGAAATAGGCACTGGCGCGGTTTTCGTTTCCGATCAACCCGTCAAATCTTAGCCCAGTCCGACACTGTCACGAAAAATGACGAAATCGCTCTGGGCGCGATTTTTGTTTCCGATCAACCTGTCAAATTTTAGCCCACTCCGACACCGTCTCGA
>NW_019231579.1:0-2851 GCF_002742605.1 Olea europaea var. sylvestris
CTATGATATAGATTATGAATTTTTTTTTCTCAGTTTGTTATGTATCATTGTTCATTTTCTATGGAAACAAAATTTTCTAGTTCCGCCCCTATTGGTGTTGACTTTGCTAATGATTCAGAGAGATGAATGATCCTTTTTCCTGATCTCCTGAACAGTATTTCTTCCAATTCTAAACATAGGAATTAGGATAATTACAAAGTTTCATTGTAATTTCATGGATTCTATTTTGTCATCACTATATAAATTGTCAGATAAAGATAATTATACTCACACATTTGTACAAAATGTTTAACTCACTTCACATACACATGGGCTCCAAATAAAATAAAAAATGCCAACATGTGGCCCCTACCCTCCCATTGTGAGTGTAAGTAAACTATTTTGTACAAAAGTGTTTGCACATCTAGCACAGATGATCACGGTCAAAATATAATACGGTCAAAATATCTTCTCATCACACAGATGATCACGATATTTGGTATACAGTAGTTGACACTCGATAGTATTATGATTTATGAACACGATAAATGGTCATAGGGGTGTGAAATGTGCACTTTTGCTGATCTTCAGTTTATAATTGGCACAGTAACTGTGTAATCACCTAAATATGGTAGACTAGGGATACAATTAGCAATATTATTCTTTTTGTATCTGCACTTTCCGTAGGATTAACAATTTTTAATTACTTTTTAACCAGACATCCATTGAAGTCCTGCTAATAAGTACTTAAAAGTTTAACCAACCAAACCTGACCAGAATGGGTTGATTATCAATCTGAATATTGAGATCCAATTCATTAATAAACATTGGAAATTATACTCCTTAATTATATGTTTACTTGGATAATTACAAATTTAATTGGATTATTACAAATTATAGTGTTAAACAATAAGAAAACTCATAAAGGAATAACAACGAACTCGTACCCCTGTTGTGCGAACCATAGGAAGCATAAGCGAGAATTTATAAGTGCAAGCACCAGCAACCAAAAGTGGCAAAACTGTTTTCATTAAGTCATTTTACATCGGCAAAAATCGTTATCAAAGCATACATGAATAGAAGCATAAAGCATGACTCATAGCCAGTTAATGAAGGACATATGAGCTAGTGAATAAAAAGTTTGCTGATAATAGAATCAGTTAAAGTCAATCGATCAATGGCCGCCACATGCCACAAACTAAAAAGACATATTTACTCTTAAAGCCTTGATAGAAATTTAGAACTTGTTTGGTATAGATTTTAAGCCAATTAAAATCAAATTTTTTTATCGTTATTTCACTATTCCAGCCGTCATTTTTTAATTCTCCTCTCACAGATAGGACCCACTTTATTTCTAACAATCAAAAAATCAATTATCAAAATTTCTACCAAACAAGCACTTATAGTAGACAAGTCTGGAATGAAGAAAAGCATGTTGAATTTGAATTAGGGCTAATGAAACCGTTAAACCGCAAAACCAAATCGAAACTATTGGTTTGGTTCCACGTGGATCTGTTAACAGTTTGGTTTTGAACCAAACCAAAGTGCTTCGAAGTGGTTTGGTTTAAGATTCAATCTTTGCAAAACGTTTCAAACCGCCAAACCGTTTACCAAAAAATAATAATAATAATAAATCTGAAAATAAATTAATCTAAATTTTATTTAACCCAATTAAAACTTAACACATTTTAGTTTAAAAAATACATCTATATTAGACATAATTCAATTAAACTTAATTCGACAATTATACATTTCAATTAATTAATTAATCATATCCAAATATTCACGAGTCGTCACAATTGTGAATGTAAAACTGAAAGGTCGAGAAGCGTCCAAGAATTAATCAAGATTCAAACAAACACAAACAGTAAAATAAAGTGCAGAAAATTGTAAAATAAACACAAGATTTTTTTGGCCGAAGCCCCAGAGGTTCGACGACCAATTCTAACGCATATTTCCCTGTTGAGCATCCATTAAAATGGATAAAGTTCGGTTGCACTATAAAGCCCCAAAAATCAGGTAATAAAATACAATAATGTTTCAGCAATACTACAGAAATAAAGTCACCAAGATTTATCTTTAAAATAAGGCACAATCAAGCCTCACTCCACTAAGGAATCAAAATCTGGATCACATAGATCACCAAAATCGAACTGCCCTCATAGAATCACTAAGATTCATACACAATCAACAGAGAAGAGCACCCTACTATATGCATCTATAGCATTACACGATTTCCTAGATTTAATTGCTGAAAACACTCAAGAATCCACCCTAATCCACAAAGGAGAAGGAAGTCTTCACCAAGAAGAGAGAATCGAAAAAGCCGACTCTAAAACCAAGAATAATGTCTCTCTCACAAATCTGAAAATCATCAAAAATGGAGTCTCCACACAGGAAAGAAAATCGACTAGAAAGTCTGTCCCAAAACCAATAATATTTCTCCCAAAAATCTCCAAAATAAAGGACCCAAAATCACCAAGAAGAAGGGCTTTGTCGTAGGGAAGAAGAGAGAGCAGAGATCGGACTTCAAAATGAATTTCTCTCTCAAAAATTGAAGCTGCCATCCCAGTCAGAATAGTCCAAGATTTATACATTGCAAGTCAATATAATTTGATCTAATGGACATCATTATGCCAGCTGTCGAAATCTGGATGAAAGCTTCACTAAAGAAGTTGTTATTTTTTAAAAACACGTTTTCTTCAATATTTTGGAAGCACACCATAATAGGCAGTGGGTCAGCAGTTTTAATTTTCAACAATCTCTACCTTGCTTCCAAAATTTAAGGTTATAGTGTACCCACGAGCTTCACCAACATTTAAATGTCATTTGCTCCAAGTACCTGTACAATCAGTGAAAAGAATCAATAGAT
>NW_019231580.1:0-2850 GCF_002742605.1 Olea europaea var. sylvestris
AACGTGCACCTGCATATTCGGACTGACGATGTTCGAAGAATTGAGCATAACTTTTGCAGACGGTGTCCGGTTTTGGAACCATATGTTCTTTTCAGAAATGTAGCGACCGTTTTGGGTTTAGCTCACGATTTCATAATGACGTATTAGGGTTCTCATCCCTTTTTTGAAGANAACGTGCACCTGCATATTCGGACTGACGATGTTCGAAGAATTGAGCATAACTGTGTCCATTTTTGGGATCGTAAGTACTTTTCGGAAGTGTAGCGACCGTTTTAGGTTTAGCTCACGATTTCATTATGACGTATTAGGGTTCTCATCCCTTTTTTAAAGAACGACCACTCGCATATTGGGAACGCTTGGATTGCCGACCTTCGAAGAAATGAGCGTAACTTTTGCAGACGGGGTCCGTTTTGGGCCCATAAGTACTTTTCGGACATGTAGCGACCGTTTTGAATTGAACTCACAACTTCGTCGTGACGTATGAGGGATTTGACCATTTTTTGAAGAATGTATATCTGGATATTCGGACTGACGATGTTCGAAGAATTGAGCATAACTTTTGCCGACATTGTCCGTTTTTGGGACCATAAGTACTTTTCAGAAATGTAGCGACCGTTTTGGTTTAGCTCACGATTTTGTAATGACGTATTAGGGTTCTCATCCCTTTTTTGAAAAATGACCACTCGCATATTGAGAACGATGAAGAACGACCACTCGCATATTGGGAACGCTTGGATTGTCAACCTTCGAAGAAATGAGCGTAACTTTTGAAGACGGTGTCCGTTTCGGGCCCATAAGTACTTTTCGAAAATGTAGCGACCCTTTTTGATTGAACTCACAACTTCGTCGTGACGTGTGAGGGATTTTGATCATTTTTTGAGGAACGTGCACTTACATATTCGAACTGACGACATTCGAAGAATTGAGCATAACTTTTGCAGACAGTGTCCGTTTTTGGGACCATAAGTACTTTTCGGAAATGTAGCGACCGTTTTGGGTTTAGCTCACTATTTCATAATGACGTATAGGGGTTTTTTTCCTTTTTTTGAAGAACGACCACTCGCATATTTTGAACGCTTGGAGTGTCGACCTTCGAAGAAATTAGCGTAACTTTTGCAAACGGTGTCCGTTTTGGGCCCATAAGTACTTTTCGGAAATGTAGCGACCCTTTTAGATTGAACTCACAACTTCATCGTTACGTATGAGGGATTTGACCATTTTTTGAGGAACGCGCACATGCATATTCGGACTCACGATGTTTGAAGAATTGATCATAACTTTTGCAGAGAGTGTCCGTTTTTGGGACCATACGTACTTTTCGGAAATGTAGCGGCCGTTTTGGGTTTAGCTCACGATTTCGTAATGACGTATTAGGGTTCTCATCCTTTTTTTGAAGAACGACCACTGGCATATTGGGAACGCTTGGATTATCGACCTTCGAAGAAATGAGCGTAAGTTTTGCAGACGGGGTCCGTTTTGGGCCCATAAGTACTTTTCGGACATGTAGCGACCCTTTTGGATTGAACTCACAACTTCGTCCTGACGTATGAGGGATTTGACCATTTTTTGAAGAACGTTCACCTGCATATTCGGACTGATGACTTTCGAAGAATTGAGCATAACTTTTGCAGACAGTGTCCGTTTTTGGGACCATAAGTACTTTTCGAAAATGTAGCGACCGTTTTGGGTTTAGCTCACGATTTTTTAATGACGTATTCAGGGTTATCATCCCTTTTTTGAAGAACGACCACTCGCATATTGGGAACGCTTGGATTGTCGACCTTCGAAGAAATGAGCGTAACTTTTGCAGACGGTGTCCGTTTCGGGCCCATAAGTACTTTTCAGAATTATAGCGACCATTTTGGATTCAACTCACAACTTCATCGTGACGTATGAGGGATTTTGACCATTTTCTGAGGAACGTGCACCTGCATATTCGGACTGACGATGTTCGAAGAATTGAGCATAACAGTGTCCGATTTTGGGACCGTAAGTACTTTTCGGAAGTGTAGCGACCGTTTAGGGTTTAGCTCACGATTTCATAATGACGTATTAGGGTTCTCATCCTTTTTTTGAAGAACGACCATCCGCATATTGGGAACACTTGGATTGTCGACCTTCGAAGAAATGACCGTAAATTCTGCAAACGGTGTCCGTTTCGGGCCCATAAGTACTTTTCGGAAATGTAGCGACCGTTTTGGATTCAACTCACAACTTCGTCGTGACGTATGAGGGATTTTGACCATTTTATTAGGAACGTGCACCTGCATATTCGGACTGACGACGTTCGAAGAATTGAGCATAACTTCTGCAGACAGTGTCCGTTTTTGGGACTATAAGTACTTTTCGGAAGTGTAGCGACCGTTTTGGGTTTAGCTCACGATTTCGTAATGACGTATTAGGGTTCTCATCCTTTTTTTGAAGAATGACCACTCGCATATTAGGAACGCTTGGATTGTCGAACTTCGAAGAAATGACCGTAAATTTTGCAGACGGTGTCCGTTTCGGGCCCATAAGTACTTTTCGGAAATGTAGCGACCCTATTGGATTGAACTCACAACTTCGTCATGACGTATGAGGTATTTTGACCATTGTTTGAGAAACGTGCACCTGCATATTCTGATTGACGACGTTCGAAGAATTGAGCATAACTTCTGCAGACAGTGTCCGTTTTTGGGACTATAAGTACTTTTCGGAAGTGTAGCGACCGTTTTGGGTTTAGCACACGATTTCGTAATGACCTATTAGGGTTCTCATCCTTTTTTTAAAGAACGACCACTCGCATATTGGGAACGCTTGGATTGTCAACCTTCGAAGAAATGAGCGTAAATTTTGCAGACGGTGTCCGTC
>NW_019231581.1:0-688 GCF_002742605.1 Olea europaea var. sylvestris
CCTTAGACAGTTTAGGTCTTTTTGACAAAGCCTTTTAGTTTTACGAATATGCAAATCAAGAAAACTTGAACAATGAATTCCCCCTAAAAGATTAAATATGTATAGCCCCTTTTCTTTTTTGAAAAAAAATTGTTAATAACGACAATACGAAGGTAGAGTCAATCATGTGGTCATTTCATAAATTTACGCATAAAAAGTCCAAACAATCCTATTCTACATTTATTTTAATTTCAATCGAAGAAAGAAGGCAGAAATTTTGGTGTTTGACATTTCATTATAGTAAATAAATCCTTATCCAAAATAAATTATAGTAAATGAGTAAACAAATAATCAGGTCCAAGAATAAACATATAAACACGTTTGGACAATTATAGGCACATAACCCCATTTTATATTACGTTAAACAAGATTTCACAAAATCCCATTTAACTTCACTATTCCTGCGTCACAGTGACTTACCTTTATTTATTTATTTATTATTTTTTTTATACACGAGAGTAGTGATGGTCACTGCACTGCACCAAACAAAACCAAAATAATAGTGACACAATTTGGATGGAGGTCACTATTCACAATATTATTTTATCATTATTATTATTTTTAAAAAAATATATAATCTCAACATGGAAATTCGAAGAATTAAATTTACTTAAAATGAAATTCCTTACAATATCTAGGCAGCGAAAAA
>NW_019231581.1:784-2849 GCF_002742605.1 Olea europaea var. sylvestris
TACAGGATCGATTTTAGAACACTTAGCTCTGATACCATTCTGTAACGCCCCGAATTCTAATAACCCGAAACGTTACGAAACATGAATATATCTTGAAATAAATAGTTTTAATATAACGAGAAATTCTATAAAAGATTGAATAACATTTAATCAAAAGATAAATTTAAATATACGGAACGTTTGAAAACATATCATTCATCCAAAAATTATTAGAACAGTTAAAACTAATTGAAAATTTATAATGCACTCACAATTGGGTCAAAAATGAATAACCCATTATTAGTTCTAGTGTTTTTGAAAATTAAAATACTTCATGACGAGGATCCGTTGGTCCAATAGCAAATCCATCCACCGTCGTCCAGCATACTAATTATTACCTGGAAATTGTAAATAAGGGGATGAGTATAACGAATTATACTCAATGAGATACTTGCTACTCCACATTCAATCAAACAAGAAATTACAAATAAATTATCTTACCGACATAACATGAGAATTATCACACCATGACAAATGATAATTCTAGCAAGCGCTGCAAAATAACGTGAAGGCTAAATTGTGCCTTGAAAATAACGTGAATGCTAAATTGTGCCTTAAAATATATCATGATTTCTCCCGAAGGAGCCTGAATTGAAGTAATTAAATTCATAATAACTTATTTGAAAAGATGTGAAAAAACCACTAATAGCACTGAGTATCTCACCTTTTGAAGATGAAAGTGGAGAATAAAATTGCAGAAATGTGATTGCAATTCCAAAGCCTTAAAAAATCTAAATAATATAGAGGAATATTTTAAAGAGGGAGAGGTAATGGACGTGTAGTAGAATGTGGTTTTAGTGCTCTATTTATACTGTTGAAGTCGGGTAATCACGTGGGGGAAGTGGAATTTCAGCCATATTTAAATTCGTATTTCATGCAATCTTTTGAGAAATTGATTCATAATTCCCGATTGATATAGTATGACTGGAGATTAATTATTGATTTTCTGCCAATTTCTATATCAATTACAATTACAACAAGGAAATGATAAGTATTACACTGCATGACTTTTACACGTGGACAGGGAAAACAAATCTGCCTCCTATTTGCATAATTTATTCTAATACAAACATCTTAAATTGTCAATCTCCTAATGGCAAAAAATTATAAAATGTATGCTTATTAATTAAATTAGAATTTCAGACCAATCTTCCCAAAATTTGTTCCAATTAGGGGACACAATGATTACTAATTATATGGACACGTGAAAGTTGTAATGAAATGCATGGGTTACTCATGTACTAAAGTCTAACATCAAATAATTCAAATTCCTTTGATTTGCATTTAACTAAATTTGTAAGCAGGAATTACGTTTTAATTGATTACCTCTTAATTAAAAATGTATAATTATTAATACTTAACATAAAGACTTTGTTTAACCAAAACTTAAAATTCTAATTTATTTAGCTAAACTAGTGGTGGCAGTCAACTGGCGAAAAATCTAATCCTTTAAAACTCTTATAAACATAATATTCTTTAGACGGCTAAAACTTGGGTTTAACTTGACCAAATTAAATTTTTCTTGAGTCCATAATTCGCCATTTATTATGAGCTTCAAAATGAACCCAATATTGGTAGAGTAATTCTAACTCCTTCAATAGTTAACTATTTGGCCCATTTAATAAAGTATAAAATAATTTGATATTTTTTTTTTTCAATTTGGTCCCTCAACTAATAAGATAACGATAGAGATAATCAATTAACTTGCATAAGAACTTAACCAAACATTGCATTCCCATTAAATGGTAAATAAAAATATATGCTAATTTAAGTTAAAAATTCGGGATTCTACACATTACCCCATTAGACAGTATAAATTTCAAATAGTTTTCACATCCAATTGACACTAGACAACAATGTAAGTGTCAAAGATGGTGAAAAAAATCAGTGTACAACTAGCAAAGCTCAATCGGTAAGAACCTTGCTACATGTACACTATGGTATACACTTTAGTTTACACTTTGCCACGTTACGTTACCCCATTAGACAGTATAAATTTCAAACAGTTTTCCCGTCCAATTGACAC
>NW_019231582.1:0-2849 GCF_002742605.1 Olea europaea var. sylvestris
ATGAAATCAAAAACCACTATTCATTGGCTCGATTCCGATCGAATTAGACTAGCAATTCGCTAAAAACGAACAAGCCCGAAGTTATCATGAAATCAAAACCACTTTTCATTTTCTCAATTCCAATCGAACTAGACTAGCAATTCGACTAAAAATAACAAACCTAAAGTTATCCTGAAATCCAAAACCACTTCTCATTGGCTTGATTCCAATCGAATTGGACTAGCAATTCACCAGAAACGAACAAACCCGAAGTGATCATGAAATCAAAAACCACTTTTCATTGGCTCGATTCCAATCGAATTAGACTAGCAATTCGCCAATAACGAACAAGCCTGAAGTTGTCATGAAATCCAAAACCACTTTTCATTGGCTTGATTCCAATCGAATTAGACTAGCAAATCACCAGAAACGAACAAACCCGAAGTGATCAAGAAATCAAAAGCCACTTTTCATTGGCTCGATTCCAATCGAATTAGGCTAGCGATTCGCCAAACACGAACAAACCCGAAGTTATCATGAAATCAAAAACCACTTTTCATTGGCTCGATTCCAATCGAATTAGACTAGCAATTCGCCAAAAACGAACAAACCAGAAGTTATCATGAAATTCAAAACCTCTTTTCATTGTCTGGATTCCAATCGAATTAGACAAGCGAATCACCAAAAACGAACAAACCCGAAGTGATCATGAAATCAAAAACCACGTTTTATTCACTCGATTCCAATCGAATTAGACTAGCAATTCGCCAAACAAGAACAAACCCGAAGTTATCATGAAATCAAAAACCACTATTCATTGGCTCGATTCCGATCGAATTAGACTAGCAATTCGCCAAACACGAACAAACCTGAAGTTATCATTAAATCAAAAACCACTATTCATTGGCTAGATTCCGATTGAATTAGACTAGCAATTCGCCAAAAACGACCAAGCCCGAAGTTATCATGAAATCAAAAACCACTTTTCATTTGCTCAATTCCAATCGAATTAGACTAGCAATTCGTCAAAAACGAACAGACCTGAAGTTATCGTGAAATCCAAGACCACTTTTCATTCGCTGGATTCCAATCGAATTAGACTAGCAATTAAATAGAAAAGGACAAACCCGAAGTGATCATGAAATCAAAAACCACTTTTCATTGCTCGATTCCAATCAAATTAGACTAGCAATTCACCAAACACGAACAAACCCGAAGTTATCTTGAAATCAAAAACCTCTTTTCATTGGCTCGATTCCAATCGAATTAGACTAGCAATTCTCCAAACACGAACAAACCCGAAGTTATCACGAAATCAAAAACCACTTTTCATTTGCTCCATTCCAATCGAATTAGACTAGCAATTCGCTAAAAACGAACAAACCTGAAGTGATCATGAAATCAAAAACTACTTTTTATTGTCTCGATTCCAATCGAATTAGACTAGCAATTTGCCAAACAAGAACAAACCCGAACTAATCATGATTTCAAAAACCACTATTCATTGGCTTGATTCCGATCGAATTAGACTAGCAATTCACCAAAAACGAACAAACCCGAAGTTATCATGAAATCAAAAACCACTTTTCATTTGCTCCATTCCAATCGAATTAGACTAGCAATTCGCTAAAAACGAACAAACCTGAAGTTATCATGAAATCCAAAACCACTTTTCATTGGCTTGATTCCAATCGAATTAGACTAGCAAATCCCCAGAAATGAACAAACCCGAAGTGATCATGAAATCAAAAGCCACTTTTCATTGGCTCGATTCCAATGAAAGTAGACTAGCGATACGCCAGAAACGAATGAACCTGAAGTTATCATGAAATCAAAAACCACTCTTCATTGGCTCGATTCAAATCGAATTAGACTAGCAGTTCGCCAAAGACGAACATACGAGAAGTTATCATGAAATCCAAAATCACTTTTCATTGTATTGATTCCAATCGAATTATACTAGCAAATCACCAGAAACGAACAAACCCGAAGTGATCATGAAATCAAAAACCACTCTTCATTGGCTCGATTCCGATCGATTTAGAATAGCAATTCGCCAAACACGAAGAAACCCGAAGTTATCATGAAATCAAAAACCACTATTCATTTGCACGATTCCAATCGAATTAGACTAGCAATTCGCAAAAAATGAACAAACCTGAAGTTATCATAAAATCAAAACCCACTTTTTATTTGCTCAATTCCAATCGAATTAGACTAGCAATTCGCCAAAAATGAACAAACCTGAAGTTATCGTGAAATCCAAAACCACTTTTCATTGACTGGATTCGAATCGAATTAGACTAGCAATTCACCAGAAAAGGACAAACCCGAAGTGAACAAGAAATCAAAAACCACTATTCATTGCCTCGATTCCAATCGAATTAGACTAGCAATTCGACAAAAACGAACAAACCCGAAGTCATCATGAAATCAAAAACCACTTTTCATTTGCTCGATTCCAATCGAATTAGTCTAGCAATTCGCCAAAAATGAACAAACCTGAAGGTATCATGAAATCCAAAACCACTTTTCATTCGCTGGATTCCAATCGAATTAGACTAGCGATTCACTAGAAAAGGACAAAGCCGAAGTGATCATGAAATCAAAAACCACTTTTCATTGGCTCGATTCCAATCGAATTAGACTAGCAATTTGCCAAACACGAACAAAGCCGAAGTTATCATGAAATCAAAAACTACTTTTCATTGGCTCGATTCCAATCGAATTAGACTAGTAATTCGCCAAAAACGAACAAACCTGAAGTAATCATGAAATCCAAAACCGCTTTTCATTGCCTTGATTCCAATCGAATTAGACTAGCAAATCACCAGAAACAAACAAACCCGAAGTGATCATGAAATCAAAAA